>NW_015389431.1:71786-78707 GCF_001527695.2 Protobothrops mucrosquamatus | reverse complement strand
ACTTTGTCATACAGATATTGTGCAAACTCCTCAGCCTTCCCCACCAGGGGGTCCCCCCCCCCCAATTGGAGAAGGGAGCGGGTCACCCTGAAGAGGGAGGCTGGGCGATTATCTGATGACGCAATGAGGGTGGAGTAGTAGTTAGTCCTCGCCACCCTCATCGCCACAAGGTAGGATCTAATATGACTCCTTACCTGTGAAGAGGGCTGGATCCAGGCGCCACTCTGAGTGGTCTACCGTCGCCTTGCTCAGAGAATCTGCCTGACGATTTGCCTCTCCGGAAATGTGTTCCGCACAGATGGATGCCAGATTTGACTCTGCCCACAGACCCAGAGACAGGGCCTCCTGCATGAGGGACCAAGACCTGGTCCCCCCTTGCCTGTTGACATGAGCCTTGGCTGCGACGTTGTCCGTCATTACCAGGACATGTTTCCCCGCTACAATGGGGGAGAATTGGCGGAGTGCCAGGTGAACTGCCCTGAGTTCTAGCCAATTGATATTTGAGTGAGATCCGACTGAGACCATTGGCCCTGTGTCATGTGTGTCAATATGTGCGCGCCCCATCCGAATATGCTGGCGTCCGTGGTCAGGACTAGTCTGTGAGGTTCCTTGAAAAGCGACCCCGTGTATGGCTGCCGACACCCACCAGTGGAGTGACAGTAGTGTATGATGAGGAACTCTCACCTTCCGTATGGAAGCACTCATGTTCCGCTTCTGGAAGGGGAGTAGGAAACACTGGAGATGCCTGGAGTGAAGTCTTGCCCAAGGCACTATCCCCAGGCATGATATCATCTTTCCCAGCAGCTGGGACAGCTGGACCAGAGGAACCACCTTGCCTCTCTGAATCTTGTGAACTAGAGATTTGATGCTGTCCTTGCGTTCCTGAGAAAGATAAACTCTGCATAGGTTTGAGTCTATTACCGCCCCCAGATGTAAAATCCGCGTGGTCGGAGTAGTGTGGCTCTTTTTGAAGTTTACTGAAAAACCGTGCCTCTGAAGAGTCCGTATTGTGGTTTGAAGATCTACCTGCGCCGAACGGAAAGAACTGGAGTGGATAATTATATCGTCCAGATAACATTGCACTCGTACCGGTATAAGCCTGAGATGAGCCGCTAACACAGCCAGTAGCTTTGTGAACACCCGAGGGGCCGAGGATAGGCCAAAGGGCAGGGCCCTGTATTGATAAAGCCTGTATGCATGGCAAAATCGGAGGAATCTGCGGTGATGGGATCGGATTGGGACATGACGATAAGCCTCTGTCAGATCTATGGAAGAGAGGTAATCTCCCCTCCTGATACTGGCCAGAATGGACCTGAGAGACTGCATCTTGAACCTCCTGTAAGATATGAAGTGGTTTAGCCCCTTTAGATCTAAAATCGCTCTCCAACCCCCGGAGGCCTTGGGGACCACAAAGAGGATGGAGTAAAACCCCTTTCCCCTTTGGTCCAGAGGTACCGGTTCTATGGCCTTTATATATAACAGATGGGAAATGGCCGTGGAGACTAGTTCGGCCTTGTTTGCGTATCTTGAGGATGGACACTGGATGAAGCGGTTTGGGGGAATAGAATTGAATTCTAGGGCTAGACCGAATCTTATGGTCTCCCTCACCCAGGTATCGTTGGTGGTGACCTCCCAAGCGTCGCTGAACAGAGCCAAGCGACCTCCTATGGGAGGATCCAAATTGGCGTTACTTGGACCTCCTGTATGGGCGTCCCCCAGCTCCCCTGAAGGGACGCTTGCTCTGGAACTGTCCCCTGGTTCCTGAACTCTGACGGTCCTGTTGTCGATCCTGTCTGGGGGAAAAGGATCGGGAACCTCTGGGCCAATCCCAGGAATGCCCTGATTGAAAGGGCTGCCTCCAATCCCAAGAACTCCCGGCACGAAAGGCCTGTCTGCGGAATTCTTGTTGAGGTCTCCTATCCGCCTTTTTGGAGGGGTGAGCTAAGGTCTTTCGTTTGTCCTTCCCTTCCACTAGATACGGTTCTAAGACCGCCCCGAACAATTGAGTGCCACTATAAGCGTCAGTGGCCAGACGCCACCTTGATTTGAGATCTGCTCTCCACTGTTTGAGCCACAATCTGTGAGACGCTACCGTGGCAGCGACAGATCTGGCGGAATACTTGACTGAGTGGAGGGATGCATCTGCCATATATTCCGCAGCAGCTACCAGCTTACCTAGAGTCTGTTGCGCACGCACCTGATCCGGAGGAATCAGAGCCTGTAACTCACGGAGCCACATAATGGAAGTCCTCGCGAAAAAGGACGAGGACGTTGCCGCCCTGATGGCCCAGGCTGAGGCCTGATGAGCTCTGCGGAGAGAAAACTCGAATCTTTTATCCTCCGCCTTGAGGTTCTCTGCCATGTCTCCAGGAACCGTGGATGTGGAGAACACAGAGGTCAAGGGGGCATCCACCATAGGTACCTCTAGGAGGGAAGAGAAAGTAGTTGATACATTAAACAGTTTCTTTTCCGTGCTGCTGGGTGGAGGTAGAGTGGACAATGAAGACCACTGTTTCTCCACCGTGGAGCAGAAAGCCGCTGGGCAAGGAACTTGCTTTTCCTCGACAACCTGCACCGCAAACAAGGGATTTGACTCCTGCGCAGTGGACATAGATGGTTCAGGTTCCTGCTCTGTGACCAAATTGGCCGTGGTGGAGGCTTTTAATAGCAGTGACCTAAATAGAGAAGGATCAAAAAGACCTGATGTTGGAGTCGAATCCGGTGCCACCTCTTCATCCTCTGACATAGGTAAGTCAGTTGTCTCCAAGTCAACGGACTCGGCTTCTCCTAGTTGAGACGAAGTCTCAGAAACACCCGAGCCTGCTGACTGGAGGTACCCAGTGCGACCTGCAGGCAAGGGCGGGGGAGGAGGGGATGGAATCTGCGAAGATCCCTGACCCATGGAGGATGCCATAAATTGGTTAAAGGTCTGGTGCATGAAGGAGTTGAATTGTTGAGCCCAGAAAGCTTGCTCTGCAGGAGCAACACCAGAGGCAGAGGCTTCAGCATCCTGAGGGGTGATGGAAGTAGAAGGAACTGAAGGACCAGAAGGAAAGGGTGGAGAAACAGGAAGGGAAGGAGGGAGACCAACCTGTTCAGTTCCTCCTTGAGGAGACCAAGCTCTGGGAGCTTGATAAGAAGGCACCAGTGGGGGCTCAAATGGTGAACTGTCCAGAGAAGCAGGGGGAACCACTTCAGTTTCACTGGACCTGAGCCTTTGAGCTCTGGAGAATTCTTTCTCCAGTGCCTGATGTCTCCTCGAGGCCTCTCGCTCAGCAGCCTTGGAGGGTTCTGTGGATAAATGCTTGGTTTTGGCTTTTTTCTTTCCCCCCATGCTCAAATCAGAAGATCTGCGCTTTGATTGTGTGGGGGGAGCATCAGAACCCTGCGAAGTCTGAGGAGTACCACCATCTGCCATTGTGCACCGGACCTTCCAGATAGGAGAAGCCCTGAAATGGGGGTAAACACGCAGATCAAGTTGCCCGGGAGGGAAGCTTCCCACGCCCTAAGACAACCACAATGACAAATAGCCAGACAGCTCCCTAAAACTGTCTGCCTAGGCCCTGCTGGCACAGCGCCGCGAGCTAATCAGAACAGGCTTGTTAATTTCTCCCCAGAATTAAACCAGTAATGAAGTGATTTGAATGATGCAACAGTGATTAGAAAGGGAAACACCTTTAAAAGGAATCCGTATAAAGAGAGGAACAAATTTTTCAAATGAAAACCCCCTTGAAAGCCCAACACAGTAGGCTATAGTAATCCAAAAGGCCTGGTGTCTGCCTAAGCCAGTGGTTCTCAACCTATGGGTTGCGACCCCATTTGGGGTCGATCGACCATTTCACGGGGGTCACCAAGCAAGGCTGTCCGCCATTTTTTTTGTCCGCCATTTTTTCCCCCTTTTCCGGCGGGTACCTTACCTCCCTTGGGCTGGGCCAGCTGGTGGTTGGCCTGCTCCATCTCTGCCGCTTGCCAGCTACGCCTCGGCCGGCGCAGGGGGCGGAACCACGCATGCGCAGTGCTCCCGGGCAGGGAAAGTCCTCGACTTACGACCAGTTGGGTAGTCCTTGACTTACGACCGGTTTAGTCCTCGACTTACGACCGGTTTAGTCCTCGACTTACGACCGGTTGGGGGTCGCGGCATTAAAAAGGTTGAGAACCACTGCTCTAAACCTACAATTCAAGAGCCTAAAAAAATCCAAAAAACCAATTAAAAGCAGGTAATGATAAAATTATATTGGAGTGGCAAACATTAAAAAAGAGTCAATTTTATCACATTACCTTTCCATATTGACAGCCAGAAAGTAGATGCAAGAACTATTTTGTTCAAGAAGAGGGGCCTCACAGGAACTAGACAAGACATGTCAAACTCGCAATGTCACATGACGTCGCGTGACGTATCGGAGCTTTTTCCCCATTGCCGGCAATTGGGTGGATGTGGTTTCCTCGTGATGTGTCCGGCCCGTGGGCTGGCAGTTTGACACCCCTGAACTTGACTATGAAGTGCAGTAATACAAGGTATTGGTAGATACAATCCTGATATATTGGTAACCCACAATGAGACCTGTATGATAGCTCCAAGGTTCTTGCAAACTACAGGTAATCCTCGACTTACAGCAGTTCATTTAGTGACTGTTCAAAGTTAGAACAGCTCTGAAAAAAGTGACTTATGAATGATTTTCACATGACCATTGCAGTATTCCCATGGTCACATGATCAAAATTCGGATGCTTGGCAACTAACTCAATATTTATGACGGTTGCAGTGTCCCAGGGTCATGTGATCACCTTTTGACACGCAAAGTCAATGGGAAAGCCAGATTCATTTAACAACCGTGTGACTAACAACAATTGCAGTGATTCACTTAACAACTGTGGCAAGAAAGGTCATAAAATGAGGCAAAACTTTAACGAATGTCTCACTGAGCAACAGAAATGTGGGTCTCAATTGTGGTTGTAAGTTGATAACTACCTGCATTACTGCCTTGGTTACCAGAAAGCAATCAGAAGGCATGGATATGCAAGTTGACTGTGGTCCTTGGAAGATCCTTTTTAATGAGAGGGAGTGCATAAAGTAGACGTTCAAGAAATGCATCCTGTCTGTAATGATAAACATCTGCCTGCTTTACTGTATGTTCTGAGATATTAAGCAGTAGTTTTCAGCAAACAGTTGTGGTAAACTTTCTCCTAGATTAGGGGGAAAAAGTGATGCTCTTGTCCAGGAAAACATAGACCTGTGGTAGAAGTCTCTGTAGCAAGTAAAATAATTTCTTTTAGAAAAGAAATTATTTTCCAGTGCCATCAATCTGGTGACAGAGTTGCCAGTCCTAATTGCAGTAAGTGAGGTAAAAGTGTACCTGACAATTGTGTCAGGAAGCAAATTGGGTTGAGATTTAGTTGATTTGTCCACCATTCACTTTTGGTAGGATAAATAATGTCTATCAAAACAGCTTTTCTGGTGAGATAGAAGATAAGGCAGAGATTCCATGTTGTAAGCAAAATCGCTACCCAAACAGAAGATTCCTCCTAGACCATCCTGAATCAAAAATATTGTTGGATCCTGTCAACTTATTAATAGACTAGAAATTATTGTCAAGCAGAAATCAGGTGTGGCTTGGTGCAACCAAAGAGACAGAGTCCAAGTTATCTCTCTTAAAAATATACATTTATTCAGCTGAACAAAGGCGGGTCCTCCCATAAGATTGGAAGAACCCCAAATGCAGTTTGAAGCAAGTATATATAGATTTCTTGTTTTTACTTAGTGATATAACAGGAAGCCGGCATACAGTAGATAAAGTACAGAAGTTACAAAAATACCTGTGCATGCATCTTGTGGTTTCATCACGTGCTTGGCTCACAAGCTTGTGGTTTCTTATGGAACTTTCCACAAGGCCAAGGGCTTGCTAAGGCCTGAACTTTATTTCTGCCATTTCAACGTAAGAACCTTTTAACCAATCATCAGTTATCATAATCCTGATCAACATAACATAACAGAAGAAGAGTATAAGGACGATGACAAAGAGGATAACCAGAAAAATTTCTTGAAGCCAGCCCCAGCCAGGTAGCCAAATATTAAGCCAAGAGGACAGTCCAGAGAAGAGGCCAGGGAGTTCAGCATCCTTAGGTCTATTCTAGATTTCCTTTTCCATGAGATGGATGGTGTGATTTATACTAATTTACAATTTATACTAATTATGATAATTTGAAATATAGTTGCAACGGCGGACTTCCGGTGGCAGGCGCCTTCGCTGGACGCAGCTGTTTGCTGCTCCCGCCTGTTTCTGCGTAAAAGCCGTTTTGACAGCCTGCATCAGCTGTCAAATGGCTTGATACCTTTCCCCTGGGCATAGGGGGATAGGTGAGCTGCCCGAGGTAGGAGTTGAGTTCCCGAGTCGTCCCTTGTGGACGATGTAGGTGAGAACTCCTCCGGAGCCCCGGGATTCTCCGCGATCCAGGACGCCTTCGCTAAAAAGCGAAGCTAGAAGCTGCCGTCACCGCTGCAACTTAAAGATAATTGTGAGTTTGCCGTATAAGCAGACGAACCGACCCTGGAAGTCTGTTTTGTAATTTATGGACTATACTCTAACTTGGACAATATGTTCTTCTCTGTATTTGAGTTGGAATGAGGGAAAGTGAACTTAAAATGGCGATGATTTGATACCTTTCAGCAAGAAGTGAAAGTGATTTCCGGTTTGAACTTTTGTTACTTCTAACTGGCGCATTATCTGCTTTGGCTGAATTTTCTACAAGATTTTTTAACAAATTGGACTATATTGCAAATATGGCTTCGAAAAAAACTGCGCCCTCGATTGTAAAATATACATCTCCGATGACCCAGACACCTCAGTCAACTTCAAAAACTTCCCACTCGTCACACCCTCCATCTTCTTCGTCCCCACCGCCCTCCGGCAAAGAGCTGCAGGAT
>NW_015389431.1:66618-68524 GCF_001527695.2 Protobothrops mucrosquamatus | reverse complement strand
TGGACTTGTAAGGTTATTAAGGCCTTCTGGATAAAATTATGGTGGAATTTACAGCAAGTTTTTAAAAGAAGAATTTTTTTCTTGCCTCAGTTGTTTCTCCTAGGTATTACACAAAATTTGGACGTAAAAGAAACGAACTTGATGTTGTATTGTTTAACTGCTGCCCGTTTGTTGATAGCTCAAAATTGGAAGAATAAAGCTTTACCTACAATGGAGGACTGGAGAGTGAAGGTTTCGCATCTTGCTGAAATGGCAAAAATTTCGGCTTATTTGAAGGATCACTCAAATGAACAATTTTTATCAATATGGAGAAGATGGATTGTTTATATTCAAAATAAGCATAGAATGGTGGAATATAATTTAGGTTTTTAGATAAAAAAAAATTTTTTTTTTTTTATATATATATTTCACCTACTTATGTAGAACAATATTTTGTGGAGTTAGGGATATTAATATTAGTT
Organism: Protobothrops mucrosquamatus; assembly: GCF_001527695.2. Taxonomy (NCBI): domain Eukaryota; kingdom Metazoa; phylum Chordata; class Lepidosauria; order Squamata; family Viperidae; genus Protobothrops; species Protobothrops mucrosquamatus. The sequence continues at coordinate 68,063 of NW_015389431.1, read as the reverse complement.
TACTTTTAGTTGAATAGTATCCTGGGATTAGGTTTGGGAAGTCCGGGGGTGGGGGGTGGGGGGTAGGGTTTTTACAATGTGATGTATTTGTGATGTGCTTTTTTTTTATGATGAAAATAATAAAAATTTATATTTGAAAAAAAAAAAAAAAGAAATATAGTTGCAACAATGAGAATGAATTAAGGCATAGACACCTCCCTTTGCAGCCAGTACAAAGTCTAATGCTTGTCAATTTTGTAACACCACCTCACTAATTTCACCTTGCTCCTTGTTCAAGTGGAGTAATGCCTGTACTGTGTGGTTGAACATGGGTTCTGTCCAATCTCCTAGCTCCAAAATGGATTCGTAATTTAAACCTACTCCAGCGGGGACTGCCCAAGAGTGCTTGCAGGAGCTTGACTGGGAAGGGGAAGATTGGGACAGCTGCAGTTGGCTTGGGTGTGGCTGGCGTGAGTGGAAGGAGGGAGGATAGAAAAGGGAAGAAAAGGAGAAGGCCGGGGTTGGTTGGAGTTGAGAAGGGAAGGTCTGGAAGCTTACTTTATTTTTCTATCAAGGGTATTTTAAATAGGGGCTAGATAGAGTGAAGTTTTATTGCTTCCTCCGTGGGAGGATGTCTGACTGGGGGTTACTGCATAGGAGTCAGATATAGGAAGTTACGTACTTTTTCGGGGATACAACCAGTACCAGAAGGAGAAGAGGAATACGAAGCTTGGATGGAGCAGGCAATACAAGCAGTTGAGGAGTGGGATATACCGGACTCCCAGAAAAAACAACGAGTTGAGAGAGTTTAAAGAGCCCTGCTGCAGAGGCCATTAGGAGTCTAACATTGGGTCGGGGACAGTTTACTGTGCGTGACTATCTCTCCTTGTTGCAGGATGAGTTTGGGTCAGTTGAGACGGTATCTAGTTTACTGTTCCGGTTAGAACATATGTATCAGAAGAGGGGTGAGAAGTTGTCTGAATATATAAGGCGCCTGAATAGATTATTATATCAGGTGGTAGAAAAGGGGGGAATGGACCCAGCTGGGGTAGAACAGGCCAGGATAGAACAACTCTCCCGGGGTGCTTTGACTTTGGACCCGGTTTGGAGTCAAATAAAGGTCGAAGCTAGAGGGAATGTCTGGGGATATCATGAGCTTATGAGGAGAGTACGGGCTACTGAGGTTGTGGAGGAGGCTAAGGAGGCGACAGCTGAATTGCCGGTAGGCCAGCCCGTAGGCTCAGGAGTGAGGGAGGAGGATGATCGCATAACCGCGATGCAAACCCAGATACAGGAGTTAACCAAGATGATAGCCTCCTGGTCAGCAGCAAGTGGCCCACCCCTGAATGGGGGTCAGGTTGGAATAATTGATGGGAGGATGGGACCGCCCGTCTGGGATAACAATTCAATGAGATCAGTGGTTTGTTATAATTGTGGGGGTGTGGGTCATTATAAGCGTGCATGCC
>NW_015389431.1:62796-66473 GCF_001527695.2 Protobothrops mucrosquamatus | reverse complement strand
GTTGGAGATTACTGTAGATCTTGTCTGCGTTGTATCCAGAGGAAAACTCTGCCATCCAGAACTGCGCAAATGGGCCATCTACAGAGTTATGGGCCCTTGGACTTGGTCTGCATTGATTTCCTTTCCTTAGAACCGGATGTCAGTGGACAAGGAAATGTGTTGGTTGTGACCGATCACTTTACCCGTTATGCCCAGGCCTACCCAACGAAAGACCAGCGCACTGTTACGGTGGCCAAAGTGTTAGTGGAGAAATTCTTTGTACACTACGGGCTGCCTCAGCGCATACATTCTGATCAAGGAAGGGACTTTGAAAGTAGGCTGGTAAAGCAACTGTTGGGTTTGTTGGGTATTCGGAAGTCCCGCACCACCCCCTACCACCCGCAAGGTGATGCACAGCCCGAGAGATTTAACCGCACTCTCTTGGACATGTTGGGAACTCTTACTGAGACGCAGAAACGGCATTGGACCCAATATATTTCCACCGTCGTGCACGCCTATAACAGCACAAGGAGTGATGTCACCGGGTATTCCCCGTACCGGCTAATGTTTGGCAGGGAAGCCCACCTGCCGGTTGACTTGGCTTTTGGCACCTCAATGGACGAGACCTCTTTTAGGTCCCACCGAAATTATCTGGACAGGTTGAGGAGGAGTTTAAAGGGGACTTACAAAAAGGCTGTAGAGGCCGCAGGGGTCCGGGAGCGGCGCAACAAAAGAAATTATGACCTGAGAGTGAGGGTACAGGACTTACAGTTTGGGGACCAAGTGCTCTTAAGAAATTTGGGCCCTGCTGGGAGACACAAGTTGGCCGATCGGTGGAGTTCCCAGTCGTATGTGGTTAGTGAAAAACTACCGGGGCTGCCAGTATACCGAATACGACGGGAGGGGAGCACAGGACCTTCGAAAGCATGGCATCGGAACCATTTATTGCCTTTGCACGAGGCAGTACGAACTACTCAGTCAGTTCCTGGGGATGACTCCGGTGTAAAGGGAAAGAGAGTGGGAACCAGAGCGAAACCCGCCTCGTCCCTAGAGGAGGAAGCAGGAGATTCTGAAGAAGAAGAGGGGGGTATAGATTGGTTATGGTTATCAGGAGATATGGGGAGTGTGCCCCAGGCTGTGGGTGGCGAGGAAGAGTTGGAACAGTCAGGGCCTGACAGTTTGGAATCCGCATCTAGGATCTGCGAACAGGAGGGGCCCTCCCAGAGAGTTGAGGCCAGGGGTTGGCCTGGGGAATGGCCAGAACAGGATGGATTGTTGCCCCCAGATATTGTAGAGTCAGGAGAATGGCTGGAGGTGGAACCGGTTATTTTACGGGGTCAGAAATCGCCAGTGTCAGAAGCAGAGTTGCCAGTCCCGGGTACCTCTGAGGGTGGAGGTCCACCAGAGGATGGTGCCCATAGTACTGTTGAACCTAAGGTGCANGAGTTGAGAAGGGAAGGTCTGGAAGCTTACTTTATTTTTCTATCAAGGGTATTTTAAATAGGGGCTAGATAGAGTGAAGTTTTATTGCTTCCTCCGTGGGAGGATGTCTGAGGCGGAGGCAGGCGAGAGTGTGAAGTAAGGGAGTTGGTTGGGGTTTCTAGCCTCGGATTTTAATAATAAAGAGGAAGGGAGGGGGGTGTTTTTTGAATCCTGAAACCTGAAGAAGAATCCTAAAGAAGAAGCACCAGGAGGAGACAGACTGGTGGTGCCAACTGTTGCTGCCAACTGTTGTGGACTTTGGAGGCATCTGGACTGTGGCCATCGCTGCTGGCATAGGTGCTGGGACATTGCGGGGGGAGTTGCCCTGGGGGATGAGCCATTGCCATAACATACTGGCCGTCGTTGTTATTATTACCATTGGGTGCCGGGGTTTACCCCCCCCCCCCCATTTCATCGGATTCTGAACGATTGCTCAGGGGCCTGTTACTCCTGCCGCTAAAGCAGCCCTGAGCTGTTATATACATCTTCAGAGTATCAACCACTGTGACTGGTTAAGTTCGTGCCTGAAAGTCCTGCTTCAACAAGAAGAGCCTGCCACCCATTAATGCTGCATGAGTTCCGGTTGTAAGACATCTCATCGATCTCTAAAGAACATTGTTGCAAGGCTGGACAAGGGGGGACGTGGCCGGGAGGGCCTGGGCATTGGCAGCCTCTGAGGAGGTAGCGCTACACAAGCATTCGAAGTAGGGCTCTACCAAAAGCATTACCTAGATTATGCGCTATGGGATGGTGGTCAACGTGATCCATGTCACGTTTATTCCAGATCTGAAAATTCCAATCACTATGCTGTATAACCCTAACTTAGGGAACAATGACCACCACAGTACTGATCAACATTATCTATTGTGGTTTGAGAATTATAATGATCCTGAAATGCTGCTACCTGATAGAGAAGATTTTCGATTGGGAGCCACCCAGAGTTTGATATAAGATGGGGGACAACAGGGAGTCCTCCAGAAAATGACATCCTGATCTATGGGGCCTTTTTTTGCTTTGCAGACAAAAGAGCTGATTTTGCTGCCAGAAGCTGGCTTTTTTGGCAGCACACTCCTGTTAAATCAATCTAAAGGTGTTAAAAATATACAGATAAGAGTGGACAAATCAGACATGCAATTGGGTGTATCAGAAACCAACTTATTAATCAATTTGAAGGAGAAGCAGTTTTATTTAAGAACCAGGGGCTTACCAGAAAATGTTGAAAAGGGTACTAATTTAAAAGATGTAATTACAACAGAGATCACAGAATGGATGAATGATGATAAATTAGATTTCTCCAGGAAAATTGATAAAAGTATAGAATGAATTCAGCATATGCAATCATAAGACAATTGCTAAAAGATATCATGATCCAATTGGTAAGAAAATCTACCCCCCAAAAAAAGCGTTGCAGAAACATTACCAACAGAGATGTATGATCTTAGGGAAAGAGGTACAAATATTCAGAGAGATTCCAATTACAACATTAAGGAAACGTAAAGAATACTCCTTCCTGAAAGATCTTATAAACCAGAATAACATTGCCTTTTGCTGGGATAAATTGGAAGTAGTTATCCTTAGTTTTAGAAATCAAAACTTCAGATTAAACTCAGTACCTAAAGCACAAGTATTTGGGGATTCAATTGACAGCAAGATGCATCACACTTAAAAGCGATAACTATGATAAACTAATAGATCAAATTACAAAGGACTTAGATAGATGGAAAAACCTACAGCTGTCCTTCATGGGGAGAATTGCAACAATTAAAACGAACGTACTCCCTAAACTTCTTTTTCTATTAAGATAAGATAAGATAACCTTTATTGTCATTTTTATACTGTGGGCTTTGACATTCGGTGAGCATAGGATTTGTCTATCCCGAGCATGTGAAGACAGACTCTGGCGGATTGAGCGGATGAGACCTATTAAAATAGGACCAACGGTCATGAAGGCAGTTTCTGCAAGCGATGTGGTACGCTGAGAGCACGGCAAGACACGAAAGACGCCCTGGTCAACCACTAATAATAATAATAATAATAATAATTTAATTTATATACCGCCCTTCTCCCGCAGGACTCAGGGCGGTGCACAGCATATTAAAACAGATACAAATGTAAAATACAAAGATAAAAACCCCTATAAAACCAAATTAAAAACCAAATATTAGAAGCTGTATTCCAATTAAAATTATACTTAAAATCATCCCTAAGTAAAATCC
>NW_015389431.1:58150-59708 GCF_001527695.2 Protobothrops mucrosquamatus | reverse complement strand
ATTTATCAAAACCCCTCTCTAAAAATCTGATCAATTTGGGTTTTTTCCCATTTACTGCAGCACGCCACCTCTCAGGGCACCACACCCCTTCATTAAGGTAGGCCCTCGACAGTGATTTGGGCCAGGCCTGCGCGAGGGGGAGATCGCGCAAGGCCAGCAAATCTGACCTTGAGTACATCCCCTCAAATTTGATAAGTCCAGCAGCGGGACCGGGGGAGGAAAAAACAGTCCTCGTGAGATTGATCCTTGGTAGGTGGTAGGGGTAGGCCTAAATTCGGGCCCAAAGCAGCCAGTTCTTCAAACCACCCAACAGGCAAGTCTGTAGCCGAAAGCAAGCCAAGTTCTCCAGGGCAGACTCCAGGGCCAGCTCTTCGCCCAATAAATAAATAGGCCGCGACTGAGTCCACCAGGCCGACAAGTCCAACGGGCCATAGGCCGCGGCCACGCCCGTCCGCCACACCACCGAACATCAAACGGCTGGGCCGCCAGGCCGCCAGGTCACTAGGCCGCCGGCCCGCCGGCCACATCCCACAGCAGTAAAAGTCTCCAGGCCGCTCGCCCACCCCCAGCCGCCACATCCCCAAGTCACCAAACCACCAGGCCATCGGGCCGCCGGGTTGCCAAGCCGCCGGACCGGACCGCCATCGGGACGCTTGGGCCGCTAGGCCGCCGGCAGGCTGCCTCAGGGCTGCTATCTGCCGGGTTGCTGGGTCGGCGAGTCGCCCCAGAGCTGCTGGGCTGCCAGGTCGGGCAATCACCAGGTCGCCACGCCGCTAGGTAAGCCACCGGGCCGGGTCGCTGGGTTGCTGGGCTGCTAGAAGGCCGGGAAGGTCGCTGGGTTGTCGGATACATCGCCGGGCTACTGCTAGGCCACCAGGCTGATATCTCGCCCGTCCATATCTCGCTGCGGGGTCTACCAGGGTCTACCAGGCCGTCAAATCTCCATCCACTCGCCATCCGCTCACAGGGGGGTCCGGAAAGGTTTAGCTCACCAAATCCACATTTCGGCCGGTTCCACCCCCATTGCGAGGCCCCATTTCCCGCTGCCAGCTCCGCTATCTCACGGAGCCCGCCGGAGTCGGTCCGCCATCTTCGGGCATGCGCAGTAAAGTCTGCGCCCAGCCCATCTCCAACTGTCTCGACTTTTGTCCTGCCATTGGAACAAGATGGAATCTGGGAAGAGAGAGTGAGGCTGACTATGCGCACCTCTCCCTCACTTTACTCCAATCCATGCGCAAGTCTTGACATCTTGACTTTTCCTAACTCCCATAAATTTCAAAGTCCTGTGGCGATAGGCGAGCGGTGAAGCAGCAGGTGTGGAATCACTGGGAGCTGTGGACGCGGACCTGCACACAGGCAGCTCAGGTCTAATGGTCGCTTCTTGCTGATGAAGCAACAGCTGGATTCGGCGTCTATCTGAGTGACTGAGCAGCCCTCTTTAGGACCACACTGCTCACCTCCGTAGTATGAGGAAGGGGCTAGAAAATGTGCCCTAAACATTGTTGCTTCTTTCAAACCCTGTCCAGCCTACCGCGGTTGGAGGGGATCCCACTTCATG
>NW_015389431.1:32818-54568 GCF_001527695.2 Protobothrops mucrosquamatus | reverse complement strand
GCAAACCTAGCACAACAGTCATGGGTCAACAGGGTGAACAGCAGTGGACTTAAGACACAGCCCTGAGGAGAACCTGTGCTCAAGAAAATGGTATTAGAGGTATTTGTTCCAACTCGCACATATTGGGGCCTGTTGGTAAGAAAATCAAGAATCCAGTTGCACAAAGGAGTGTTTAAGCCTAAAAGGCCCAGTTTGTCTACTAGATGCTGGGGAATGATTGTGTTAAATGCATAACGATTAAACTAGGCAAAGACTTTTTTGAAAATTTAAACAAAATTATATCCAACTTTATTTGGCAAGGGAAAAAACCGAGAATTAAATTCAAGTTATTACAAGATGCAAAGGAAAGGGGCGTTGTCTTACCTGAACGCCTTTTCTCAGCATGAAGAATGGAGAATCCACAAATGGGTTAAATAAGTCCTCTAGCCCAATCAGACCAAATCAATCAAGTTGCCACGCCCCTGCTGGACTGGAGCTTGCCCCAGTTTCGAAAAGGGCGAAGCTAAAATCTGTGTGACGTGTTGGCTCCCAGCTACTGACACTGACCTGACTGTGAATTTCAAAAAGGGGAGGGGGTGGATTGTCCATTCTTCATGCTGAGAAAAGGCGTTCAGGTAAGACAACGCCCCTTCTCCAGCATGGAAAAGAATGGAGAATCCACAAATGGGACATACCAAAGCCCATGTGACCCTACGGGTGGGAAACAGGCTGGTCAAGTGTCGACGCTGACTGAACCACCTGCTGTAAAACACGCCGGCCGAAGGAGGCCTCTGCAGAGGCAAATTTATCAAGCCTGTAATGACGGATAAAGGGGGAAGGCAAAGACCACGTCGCCGCCCTACAAATGTCAACGATAGAAGCCTGAGTGTGCCACGCAGCTGATGTAGAGGCACTGCGTGTGGAGTGTGCTGTCAGACGGCTTGGAACAGGCAGGGAGCGTACCCGGTACGACTCCGTGATGTAGGCCTTGATCCACCTGGCAATAGTAGAGGAAGAGACCTTCTGACCTTTAGAAGCCGGATGGAAAGATACAAAAAGCGCCTCCGATCTACGAAAGGCAGCTGTCCGTTTAATATAATATCGCAGGGCCGTGCGGACATCTAGAGCATGCCATTGCCTCTCTAAGTCGTGTGATGGGTTAGGACAAAAGTCCGGTAATACAACCTCCTGTGCCCTATGGAATAAGGTGTTAACCTTGGGAATGAACGATGGGTCGAACCGTAGGACCACTCTGTCCCGATGAAAGGTGCATAGGTCTTCCCTCACGGAAAGAGCTGCTAATTCTGAGACGCGCCTTGCCGATGTCACTGCTATTAAGAAGGCCACTTTAAGGGACAAGTGTCACAGAGTGCAAGATCTGATGGGTTCAAAAGGGGTTCCTGTAAGAGCCTGTAGAACCCGTGGTAACTCCCAAGTGGGGTAACAATGGACTACAGGAGGCTTACTGTTTGTAACCCCCTTGATAAAGGATCGAACCCTCGGGTGTTGAGACAACGGTGCGGAATTGGCACAGGTGAAAACCGTGGAGAGAGCCGCCACCTGCCTACGGACAGTGTTGGGTGCTAGGCCCTTATCCACGCCTTCCAAGAGATATTCGAGTATCCTCGGAATAGTAACAGAAGATATGGACAAACTATTTTGGTCACACTAGTGACAGAAGTTCCGCCAGGTGGCATCGTAGATCTGATTTGTCGCCGGCCACCGAGAGGCCTGGATCATTGAGATCACTCTTGAGGAGTATGAACCCCGTGTCAGGAACTGGCGTTCAGATGCCAGGCGGTCAACTGGAGCCACTGCGGGTCTGGGTGTCGTATGACCCCCTGTAGCAGGATTATCTGCTCTGGAGGAATCCTCCATGGAGGAGCTATGGTGAGGCTCACGAGATACACGAACCATGGTCGCCTCGGCCAGTGTGGGGCCACAAATATCAACTCCGCTTGTTCCTGTAATAGTTTTCTGATGACTGCCGGAATCAGGGGAAACGGTGGGAAGGCGTATAGCAGTCCCCCAGGCCAAGGGCTGCGGAGAGCGTCTACTCCCTCCAACCCCTGGGAGGGGAAACGGGAGAAGAACTGTGGGACCTGGGCGTTCACCAGGGAGGCGAATAGGTCGACACTCGGTTGACCGAACCGCTGCGCGATCTCTCTGAAGAGACGTGGATGCAAACTCCATTCTGAATGGTCTACCATAGAGCGACTCAGATAATCCGCTTGCCGGTTCGCCTCCCCTGAGATGTGCTCCGCCTTCAGGGAAAGAAGATTCCGCTCCAGCCATGATCCCAGTAACCGGGCCGCGGACATCAGGGCCCGCGATCAAGTACCGCCCTGCCGGTTGACATGGGCCTTTGCCGCCACATTGTCCATCAGGACCAACACGTTGCACCTTGCGATCGTTCTGCGGAAGTGGCAAAGTGCCAGGCGTATAGCCCTGAGTTCCAGCCAGTTGATGTTTTGTCTGAGGTCTCGCTGGGACCACTGGCCCTGGGCGAATTGAAGTTGGAGGTGTGCCCCCCAGCCGAATAGACTGGCATCCGTGGTCAAGGTCACACAAACGGGCTCTCTGAAAAGGGATCCCTTGGACAAAGCTGGGGAGAGCCACCAGAGAAGGGATCTGAGCATCTGTGCTGGAACTCTTACCCTCTGGGGAAAGGAGCTTATGCCCCACCTTTGGTAGGGAAGTAAGAACTACTGGAGCTGTCTTGTGTGAAGTCTGGCCCAAGGAACTATGGCAATGCAGGAAATTAGTTTCCCCAACAGTTGGGAGAGCAGGGCTAGGGTCACCCGTTGTTCCCTGCGGACCTTGATGACCAGAGTACGGATGCTGACTTGGCACTCTTGCGATAGAAATACTTGACAAAGGGTTGTGTCCATTATAGCGCCTAAGTGTGACGAGTGGCTGGAATCAAGTGGCTCTTTTGAAAATTGATTAAGAAACCATGACCTTGAAGCGTCCCTATGGTTAGCTCCAGGTCTGTCAGTGCATTCAGTGCAGAGGACGACTGGATTAGGATGTCGTCCAAGTAGCACTGAACGCGAATTGGGACCGACCTGAGATGTGCGGCTAGTACCGCCAGGACCTTGGTGAAAACCCTGGGGGCCGATGATAGGCCGAACGGGAGAGCCTTGTATTGGAAGTGATGGTTGGAGTACCTGAACTTGAGGAATTTTCTGTGATTCAGATGAATGGGGATGTGAAGGTATGCCTCTGTAAGGTCTACTGATGTCAGGAAGTCCCCCTGCCGTACGCTGGCCAAGATGGATTGAAGTGTCTGCATCTTGAACCTGCGATACAACAGATGCGAGTTTAGAACCTTGAGGTTCAGTATCGCCCTCCATCCCCCTGAAGATTTCGGTACGACGAATAGGATGGAGTAAAACCCCTGCCACAGTTGGTCCGATGGTACCCGCTCTATGGCCTCTATGCTTAAGAGATGTTGAATGGCTTCCTGCATGAGGCCCTTTTTTATGGGATTCCGCGACTGGGGACAGGTGATGTATCATCGAGGGGGGGTTGTCACGAATTCCAGGGACAAGCCATCCCTGATGGTGGTGAGCACCCAACCGTCCGTGGTGGTGTCCTCCCATTTGTGAATGTAATGTCAGTCTGCCGCCTATGGGAGGGGTCCACCCCAAGTCACCTTGACCTACGGAATGGGCGACCACCTCTGCCTCAAAAAGGACGTTTGTTCGGGACCTGCTGTCTGGGTCTGTCTCTGTAACCAGACCGGTCCAGTCCTGCTGGAAAGGGCCGTGATACATTACCTGAGATCGGTCCCGATCCCGATCGAAAAGGAGGGCGACGGTTATATGAGGCGAAACGCCTGCCCGATCTTTTGGACAGATGGTAAAGTACCCTTCTCTTTTCCCTGTTTTCCACCAGGTACGGAGTGAGAGCCTCCCCAAAGAGGCAACCGTTCTGGTACGGGGCCACGGCCGCCCTTCATTTGTGCTTGGTGTCGGCACGCCAATTCCTAAGCCAGAATAATCTACATGCGGCGACGTTGGAGGCTATGGCACGGGCAGAGAACCTAGCCGCTTGGAGGGACACGTCTGCCATGTATTCCAAGGCTGCCCGCAACTTGGTCACGTCCTGGTATACCCTTACCTCCTCTGGGGAGATTCTGGACTGGAGTTCACGTAGCCAGATCAGAGATATCCTGGCAAAAAAGGAATTTGATGTGGAAGCTCTTACCACCCACGCCGAGGCCTGGTGTATCCTACGGAAGGAAACCTGATTTTTTGTCCTCAGCCTTCAGCGCCTCCGACATGTCACCTGGAATCTTGGATTCTGAAAGGATGGGAGTAAGGGACTTGTCTACTCCCGGAACCTCCAATGCCTCATTCAGGGTCGAAACCGTATCAATGAGTTTACGGTCAATCCCCCCAAGGGCGGAAAAGGTGCCTGGGGAACCCCATTGATCCCGCACCGATTTCAGAAACATGGGACGACAAGGAATCTGTTGATGTTTCACTACAGGTTCCAAGAACAGTGGGCTGGTAACCTGACCAGGTGTCTGATCGGGGACCGGAGTCTTTTCCGGTTCGATCTTCCCGGTGGCACAGGCCTTACGTAAGAGAGAAGAGAAAGAAGTAGGGTTAAACAAACCAACCAAGGGAGGAATCCAAGAAGCAATAAATTAATAGCCAGGGAGAAACCAACTTGAGAAAGGAATGAGGAAACCGAAACTAAGATGGCCGCGGACTGCTTGACGGTGCAAAATGAAAGTAGCAATTGAAAACAGAAGGAACAACCTTCTGCCGGCAAATAACTGAAAGCAGTAATTGAAAAAACAAAGGGAACGACCTTCTGGCTGGTAATTAGTAAGAGAGAATGACGAATTGCAAGATAAGGAGGCTTAGTAAGGCAGCATGAATCCGGAGGAAAAAAAGCCCCGTCGCGTCACATTTTAAAACGGCAGCTGACAAAGCGGGGAGAAGACTGCCTCAGGGAAGCTAAGAAACCTCTTTTGAAACACTTGCCGAACTGGGACAGCGCTGATCCCAGTGCTGACCAGATGGCAAGAGAATGAAAAATCCATGAATGGGAATCAAACAAAAGGGAATACGACCTGTCCTCCTAAAAGTTTTCTTTGGGAGCCAAATTTCCATGTCCGTCCTGGGCTGAGACCAAATCGAAACTGGGGCAAGGTCCAGTCCAGCAGGGGCGTGGCAACTTGATTGATTTGGTCTGATTGGGCTAGAGGACTTCTTTAACCCATTCGTGGATTCTCCATTCCTTTCCATGCTAGAGAAGAGGAGGATTCGGCCTCCCAAAATGGGAAATGTACTATTAGGCTGCAACACTCGCTTGGATAAAGGAATGGCTACATCTAAGGAATAGGAGATTGTTAGCACTAGAAGGCCATGACATGCAGACAGGGTGGCATGCGATACTATGGGGCGGGAAACACAAGGCACATCAGTATTTTCAGAAACACCATATTAGACAGGCACTATTAGATGTGTGGATTAAAATTAAAAAATCTAATTACCAAAAAATCCCCAATTGGATTTCGACACTGGAGATATTTCTGCACCCAAAATTTATGAACCTAGGAAGGGTAATTACATACAAAGACATTCTAGATGAGAACGGAGAGCTGAAAACAAGGGGACATGTGGGGAAAAATGCATGTGCAGCAAACTGCCGTGCTTTCCCCCCCACAAACCTCATAACCTCTTGATACCCTTTGTCCCAATGAAGCAGCCAGAAGGTCATCCCCTTTTGACTTAATGCCTCACCTACCTAAACAGATAATATGCTTAAATCTCTTCCTGTCTTTGTTTCTCCTTTTGATCTACCTGTATTTGTTCTTTACCTGGCTTTGATCATGTAATGTGTTACTAGGAATTTTCTAATGAAGAAACTTGATGTCAGCATCTAATGGTTAAACTTATGAATGTAAAATGTCAGCATTTAATGGTTAAAGCCTATGTATGTAAAAAGTATATAAAAACCAATAAACACACAGAGACTCTCAAGCTGTCTCAAGCTGTCTCAAGCTGTGACAAGCAGCTCTGCAGCAGCTTCAAATCTCTGCTCAAGACATGCCTGAGTCTTTTTCTTAGCGTCTTACAGGGACAACTATTAGAAAATGGCATAGAGCTGGAATGGTGGGCATATCTGCAAATACAATCACGATACAGGAAAGATAAAAAATAACCTGGGATAAAATTAGAACACACAGAATTGGATAAAATCTTACTAGGAACTGAAGATAAAACAATAAAAAAAAAATACCAGTATCTATTAGAACAAGACATGCTAGAAGAACAAGTAAAAGATACAATGCTAACTTGGAGCAAAAACTTTGGCTATAGTATTGACTTAGACAATTGGCAATTATTATGGGACAGGAACAGGAGACTAACGTTAGCTACCACCTATAAAGAAAATCTATATAAGATGTTTTACAGGTGGCATCTTCCTCCCACAAGATTAGCAAAAATGGATAAAAATTCTTCATCGATATGTTGGAAATGTAGAAAATCACCAGGGACTTACTATCATATGTGGTGGGAATGCCCAAAGGCTCAAGAATATTGGCATCTGATAAAAAAACTGGTTGGAAGAGATATTATCATTAAAAATTGAATCAAAACCAGAAACCTTTTTATTAGGGATTACTAAGGATAAATTCAGCAAGGGACCTTTATACTTAGTATTGCACATCCTAACCGCAGGGAGACTAGCCTACGCTCAGAAATGGAAGGGGAAAGAAACTCCCACTGAAGAAGTAATAAATAAAATCCTATCTTGTGCTGAAATGGATAGGTTAATATTAGAGCTCAAAAATAAAACTGAAACAGACTATTTCGAAATTTGGAATGAAGTATATAAATGGCTAGATTTAAAGAGGCATGCGGAGATGAATGTTAATGAATAAGTTGATAACTAAGAAATTTTTATACCAGTACTTTTTATATAAGATAGAAGTAAAAGTGATTTAATTACAATGTATATTACTGTAAGAATGCTCACTTTGTTACAATGTAAAGAAACTTTTTTATTTTTTATAAGGTAATACCAATAGTATTGTTCAAACCAGGGAAGTTGTATCATGTCCAATGTGTCTTTTTTTTGTTTTTAACTATATCTTGTCCAATGTGTTTTCTTTGTCTTTAACTGTATATTCAATAAAATTTCTTTAAAAAAAAAAGACTTTTTGGAGAGATTTCAGTGGAACTAACAGTAGGTAAAGGTTACATTAAGGAAAGGCGTACCTGTGGATTTTACTCTGCTAGTCGTAACCAACTATAGGGGGCAGCGCTCATCTCCGTTTCAAGGGCCATTGAACCACCACTGTCCAAAGATGTTTCTGTGGCCATGTGGCCAGCATGATGTCATGGAGCACTGTTTCCTCCCAACAAAGTGGTACCTATTTATCTACTCACATTTGCATGCTTTCGAACTGCTAGGTGGCACTGTGGTGGTGCAGTGGTTAGAATACAGTATTGCAGGCTAATTCTGCCAACTGCCAGCAGTTCAGCAGTTCAATTCTGAATGGCTCAAGGTTGACTCAGCCTTCCATCCTTCCGAGGTCAGTAAAATGAGGACCTAGATTGTTGGGTGCAATATGCTGACTATGTAAACCACTTAGAGAGGGCTGTAAAGCACTCTGAAACAGTATGTAAGTCTAAGTCAGTGGTGGTGAACCTTTTAGAGACCGAGTGCCCAAACCGCAACCCAAAACCCATTTATTTATCGCTGCGTGCCGGGTGGGCGTAGCCTCGGTGGTCACGGCCGACTGGGTGGGCGTGGCCACGGTGGGTGTGGCCACCTCGATGGTGTTTGTGGGGAGGGAGGCTTGTGGGGGCCGAGCAGGGTTGGGGGAGATCCAGGGGGTCTCTGGCGGGTGGGGTGGTGGACCGGAGGCTCATCCTGTGGGGTGAGGCGAGGAGAGGCAGGGCGGGTGTGCCAACTGCTGCGGGGCAAGGCAAGGCAGGGGCTGGAGCAGCTACTGCCTGACACCATCAGCCCCCACACACACAGAGGCAAGTGAGCACATGGGGGCCGCCGGTGTCTGTCAGCAGCCATAGCCTCCTGCATCATGGCAGCCCCATCAGCGTGAGCGGAGACGGCCCCGGGACAGCCGGAAAGGAGCCCTCACCTGGTGCGGGTCCTGTCTACAGGTTGTCTCTGATGGGGGTGGTGGCTGCTGCTGCTCTGACCGGTCAGCCCTGCAGGGAAGCAGAAGGGGCAGCTGGTGCACGAATCTGCTGCCTCGTCGGGCTGCTAGTGAGCAGCCGAGGCGGCTCCAGACCCCCGACTGCCCCTCCACCTCCTCCTGCTTCCCTGCATGGCTGACCAGTCAGAGCAGCAGCAGAAGCCACCCCCATCAGATCCGTCGAGTGGATGCGCCCAGGCCAGGCAAGGGCTCCCATAAATCGGCGAGAAGTAAAACCTCTCTTATTACGGCTTAGTTCACAACCATAATAAAAAAAACCTTTGTTCCCGAGAATTTTTTTCCTAGCAGCCAGGCAGAAGAGTGGAGCCCCGAGGCAAGTGTCCCGGAGCCGTTTCCGCCCGCGTCTTTCTCATTCTCAATTCTCTTGCCCGCATGTTGTCTGCACCCCACCCCCCCAATTGCTCTACGCTTCGCAGCCCAGGGAGTGAGATTCACCCCGCCTCAGGGCCCCGCTCTTCTGCGTGGTGCTGGCAGCTCCATCATCCGCAGCGGCTGGAACAAGAGGCGGGTCGCAGCAGCCCATTAATCTTTTTGCTGCATCAGCGCCCGGGGGCTTGCTATTTCCCCCCCTCCACCCAAAAATCTAGGTCGAGGTGCAAACCCAGCTCATGTGCCTTTGCTCAGGAGGAGCAACTTATTGCAACTTATTATGGTTGTGAACTAAGCCGTAATAAGAGAGGTTTTACTTCTCGCCGATTTATGGGGGGGGAAGCCCTTGCCTGGCCTGGGCGCATCCACTCGACGGATCTGATGGGGGTGGCTTCTACTGCTGCTCTGACCGGTCAGCCATGCAGGGAAGCAGGAGGAGGTGGAGGGGCAGCCGGGGGTCTGGAGCCGCCTCGGCTGCTCACTAGCAGCCCGATGAGGCAGCAGATTCGCGCACCAGCTGCCCCTTCTGCTTCCCTGCAGGGCTGACCGGTCAGAGCAGCAGCAGAAGCC
Organism: Protobothrops mucrosquamatus; assembly: GCF_001527695.2. NCBI lineage: Eukaryota > Metazoa > Chordata > Lepidosauria > Squamata > Viperidae > Protobothrops > Protobothrops mucrosquamatus. The sequence goes on along the minus strand of NW_015389431.1, from coordinate 45,441 downwards.
ACCCCCGTCAGATCCATCGAGTGGATGCACCCAGGCCAGGCAAAGGCTTTCTTCCGGCTATCCCAGAGCGATTTCCGCCCGCGCCGATGGGGCTCTGTGGCCAGTCCGCCATTATGCAGGACAGCCAGCATGCTGTGCCTGCTGACAGACACCGTCGGCCCCCATGCGCTCGCTGGCTTCTGTGTGTGGGGGCCGATAGTGTCAGGCAGCAGATCTGGAAGTGAAGCTCTGCCGACCATCCTTGCGCTGGCGGCGGCGGGGGAAGGCAGGATCTGGCATGCAGGCACCCTTTGCTGCTGCTACCGCACATTGTCCTTCATGCTCCTCCAGGCGGGGAGGGGAGGGCGTCTGCCACAGCTCACCTTCCCCCGCCACTGCCCCCACCAGCGCGAGGATGGTCGGCACAGCTTTGCTTCCAGATCTGTGGCCGGCCGGGCTTGGCAATGCAGGGATCACTGCCTCCTCCTCCTGCTTCTCTGTGTGGTTGGCCAGTCAAGGGGCTCAGAGCAGCAGCCGCCGCCCCCGTCAGAGCCACCCTGTAGACAGGACCTGCACCAGGTGAGGGCTCCTTTCCGGCCGTTCCGGGGCCGTCTCCGCTCACGCCGATGGGGCTGCACTGCGGAAGGGAGATGGCAGCTCTGATTTCACTCACTCTCCCGCCAAAACTGCTCCTTTTATATGTTCCCTCACCCCGCCCAGCTCTTGCAGCTATTCCCAGACTGCGCATACGTGGAGAGGGGGAGGAGCCCAGAAATGGGGTGTGTGCCCATAGGGACGGCTCTGCGTGCCGCCTGTGGCACGCGTGCCATAGGTTCACCACCACTGGTCTAAGTGCTATTGCTAGGTGGGCATGAGCTAGGTGAGGGGGGGGAAGGTTACATTACTTGTTTCAAAAATCACCAGAAGTTGAAGGGGACCTCCCCCTCCAATTTACTACCCAAAATTCATTTAGCTGTAGTTTCTGGCAAATCAATGTCAGCTGAAGACACAAACTTTACTGGTAAGGGATAAAGGGAATGTAATAGTAATAAGACATGTATAAGCCTACACTGTTGCTTCTTTTATAATTTTCAAGCCCAAATTCACCCACATGCTCTATTTGTTGAGGCAAGAGAGCCTATTAAAATCTATTATTTTCTATGGAGCACGCAATAATTTCTAACAGATTTAGCTCCTGAAAGTGACAATACACATGTAGTAAAATCTACGTATTACTAGTCAGTTCCAACAAGAGGCAAAGTTATATCTAAGTCTTTTTGTTCTTCCTTAAACATCCATTCCTCCCCTTAGACACTATTCCCACTGTTTGATTTATTGTGTCATGGTTCCGACAGATGAAACCCAACAAAAGAACTTCGAGGCAAAATTCTTCCTTAAAGAACATTTATTCGGGAAACAAAGTATCGGCACTACATAGTTGAGCCCAAAAACTAACTTCCCTTCCCCCAGATATAAAGTAACAAAGTACAATTCCCACCCCCAATAAACTGTCATAAAACACATTCCCCAATTAGCTTCACGCGCAGGCTTTCTCCTCAGCTCCTTAGCCCGCCGAAACGTTATCAGCTCGTCCTTGAGTTCCCACAGCAGCGTTATTATTATGGCTATCTGAGCTTACATCCCAACACCAACACCCCCCGCTGCACCTGATTTCTAAAAGCAAGAAAAAGCATGTTAAAGGAATAGAGAAAATGGCTGCATTTTCATCAGTTGTCAGAGCAGGAACATCCAATGTTAGCAGTGTTGACATCTTGCTTCAGTGAATTATATGGTTTCCAAAAAGTACTGCCTGTGAGACTAGCTAATTACCACAGCTCTGTAGCATGCTACTAGCAAGTCTGAGACTAAGTCTCATAAATACTTCAAAATGGATGGCTCTCTGTATTAACAGGTATTAGGGACTGTACCAGAGAAGCAGTCTGTACATGTTCTACAGCCACTCCTCATTTAGCGACTGTTTGTAAATACAATGTGGCTTAAAAAAGAAAATCCTTTTCCAGCCAATGCATGCATTTAAGACCAAATTGCATGTGCCTGATAACAAAAGCTTTCATTGTGCAAGTGTAGAAGGACAGTCAGACCCGAGGGCCAAGAGAGAAATCAGCCTGGAGTCGTTATGTTCCCACAAGTGGTCCAAATCCAGCCCCTCTTGAATTCCATTAAGTCTTATCTAGTGCCAGTGTAGTGCTGACCATTAGTTGACTAGATTGTTGTGTATAAGCATTCAAGCTTAACTAGAACTTAATTCACGCCTGACAGAAACTGATTAAGGTCTGGTCAGTTTCAGGCAGCAACAGGAGGGACCAAAAGGTTCTAATCAACTAATTAAGGTCTCAGAGCTGAGCTTGTTAACCTGTGGTTAGTACTTTTTAGGGAAGTACTGCACTGTGGAGAAAAGCAGCTCAGGAATAACTTGGTAAACAATCTCTATTGTTAAACAATCTCTTCACCCTGCAGGAGGGCAAAAAAAAAGGGGGGAAGGGTCAGGCACAGGACACGGTACAAGAGAACTTGTACTATGCATCTAAATCAGATGCAGCAACTAGCGATCCTGGCAGCATCTCTCTTTCTCAGTCATGTGTTCACTGAGCAATCATTTTGCTTCCGATTTAAGGAATTGATTCCATTGTGGAGCATGGAGAGGGTGTAATCACTAATCCGAGTACAGAAACTGTTACTTTGTTCCAATGTTCCTGTCATCAAAAGGCCCTATGGTACACAAGTTCTGGGAACCAACAGTTATTCCCTCTACTGAAGCAAGAGCTTGGTACCTAATTTTGATATCTAACATAGTCCATATCTGCAAAAACTGGAAATTTGCAAACTTGAAAGAAGTGTATTTGTCAGAACCCATATATTATTAAGGGGAACTCTTTTCTATTACTTTTTACTTCATTACTCTGGGTTCTGTCATACTCCTAAAGGGGAGGGGGGAAGACGCTGTGGGCTGTCTGTTTCTCTCTATCGTTACAATGTATCCCTTTCGCTGTTCTGCATATATGCTCTTTGAACTGTCTCTCCCTTGATGTTACCTTGGGGTGAGAAAGGAATGTGTCTCCGGCCATCTGGCTTATCTCCCGTTNTTAAGCCCAAAACAAAACTGTTGTTACATGCATGTGGTCAAATCATGATCAAGACCATAGCAATGGCAGAGGCAGATGGAGCTCTACCCAAGGATAATATAAATAAACTACTAAATTAGGCATTTGATATTTGGTGGGTATACTTCATGGGTTCTAATAATAACACTGAAGATGGATTAGGAGGATAGAAACATCAACTGTACAGAAACTGTACAGTTTCTGGCTTATCTCCTGTTTCGGAAGGGAAGGTGTGAAGACCCAACAACATCGCTGCGAGCCTGGGAAAGACCGGTGTTATCAACTCTTTCCCACAGTGGAATTAACACCCGAGGACTGGCCCATTCAAACTGACCGGATGAACTATTGGGCTGGGGTTTGCTTGGGACTCTTTTAACCTATTGATCTGAGCGGGAAACCCTCATATACTGCTGCCTATCATGCCTAGTTCCTTTTGGAGGGCTTGCACGAGTTCTGCTTTCTTAGGATGAGGTTTTGAAGTGGGCCCTGACATTAGGCAGGATCTGCAGTAACAGTCAGCCTGGAAGGAAGACCCTTACCGGGGGACTAAGCAAACGATGTCGGATATTGGAACAGAAAGGGAAGAACCTGTGATGGGGGGGTGAAGCCTCCAAGCAGACCCCTGCGGATACAGCTCCAAGTCCTCGAGCTCATCGGAAGAGGTAGTGGTCGCAGAACGCCAGCACAAGCCCAGGTGGTCGATGGGTGTCGGGAAGAAGGAAGACTGGGAGAAGAAAGTCAGGAAGGTGATGCTCAGATGAGGCAGTCATTAACCAGGTTGGAAAGTCGAGATGGAAAGGTCACTCCGCCTTAGCGAAGACGATGACCAACCGCCACATTCTAGCCAGTTTTTGGAACAAGCAATTGACATGCTGAGAATCGCACTCGACTCCATGAGAGAGGAGAAGGCCGACCCACACCAGGACGTCGTTGGTCTAGGCTCCGCAAAAGGGAGAGACGAAGGGGGGGCTGAGCCAGCGGTCCCGGGCCCTCCTGCAAGCAACACCGAAACCGCAGCCATCGCCGCTGCCACTCCCGGCTGAGCAGCAACCGCAGATGGAGATGGGAGATGGGAGATGACACAGACGGAAGAAGAGCCATCGATCCTTCCGAAAGTTCCCGCTGCTGGAAGTGAAGTACTGCGGGGAGCCATGGCGCCTGGGATTTTTCCTAACCCAGGTACTAAACTACATGGAAGTATATGGCCACGACATACCAAGTGACTGGGGCCGGATTCGCATTGTGCAAACGGCTCTAGATGGCACCGCGGCGGACTGGGTAGTAGAACTCCACGATGTTGACGCACCAGAGCTGCAAAATTTCAACCAGTTCATGGCAGCTCTTAGACGTCGTTTCGAAGACCCCCTAGCTGATCAGAAGGCACAGGAGCGGATAAAGACCATACGGCAAGGCAGGCGACCCGTAGCGGAATATACCCAGGAATTCTGAGCCCTGGCCAGCAAACTAAATTGGCCGGAGGACATCCTGATCGGCCATTTCAAGGACGGCCTGAACTACGACCTCTACGATGCCTGCATTCCCCGAGGAGACCCCGACTGACTTCAAGACTGGTACATTCTGGCCTAAGAGTCAGAGATCGACCTGGCTAAGAGGCAACGGCACGGGGGAAGATTGTGGGGAAGGTCACCATCACCAAACGAACGTCAGGATTCTTCAAATGCGGGAAAGAGGGACACCGCGCAGCTGAATGCCGCTCATGCACCCCTGTCCGGAAACCTGATTGAGCTCCAGCCGGCAAACCCGGGAAGACTCTAGCGAAGACGAAAGAGACGGCCATGAAGAGCATGGAAGTCGTCAAGTTCCCTGCCTCATCCAAACGAGGAAAGGGAACTCCGACAAATCCAGGAGGAACGTCCAACTCGTCGGATGACAACTCAGAAGACAAAACCCTGGTAAGTGGACCCATTGCGCCCCTCACCAGGACAGTAGAATTGTTAGACCCCGGCATGCCCGAGAGAGTGGAAATCAGGGTATTAATTGACTCTGGCTGCACCCGCTGCCTCATAAGCCCAACGTTTGTGGGAAATTTGGGGATTCTGGTGAGGAGGCGGAAGAAACCGATCTCTTTCGGTCAATTAGCTCACCATAGGGGACCACGTAGAGACTATAACGTTTGTGGTAACTGTTGGCATGGAATGCCCTCTTATCCTGGGCAGGGCATGGCTGACCAAGTGGAACCCGCGGGTGGACTGGAGAATGGCAGAACTCAGGTTCCCGAAAGGGGAACCAGCCAAGGCACCAACTCAACCCCGAAACCCTGCTGAGAAAGCTGTAGTAGGGGGGGAAAGGAACTACCACAGATCCCGGAGGAATAAAGAGACCTGGCTGAAGTGTTCAGCGAGGAAAGATCCGATGAACTGCCCCCTCACCGGCCCAGACTGTTCCATAGAAATCCACCCGAGTGCGAAACTCCCCAAACCCAAATTGTATTCCATGAGCCCGCAAGAATTGGAGATGCAGAAGTTCATAGATAAAAATTTAGAAAGGGGTTTTATTCAGCCGGCAAAGCCAAAAAACGGTTGCCCCTGTATTGTTCTGAGAAAAGAAAGATGGGACTCTTCGCCTCTGCGTAGACTATAGGGCTCTGAACACAGTGAGCGAGAGCAATCTATACCTTGTTCCCCTCATGAAAGACATGCTGTCCCACCTGTCAAAGGGGAAAATCTTTTCAAAGCTAGATTTGAGAGAAGCCTATTACAGGATCAGGATAAAGGAGGGGGACGAATGGAAGACAGCTTTCAACTGCCCCTTAGGATGTTACCAGTTTAGGGTTCTACCTTTTGGACTACAAGGAGCACCCACAGTATTTATGCAGTTGATAAATGATGTACTACGGGAGCACCTGTACAAGGGGGTGCTTCCTAGATGACATCTTAATATTCACTGAGACCATGGAAGAACATGTGAAACTAGTCAGAGCTGTCCTAAAAAAGCTCCGGGCAGCTCACCTTTATGCCAAGCTATCTAAATGCGAATTCCATAAGGAGAAAATTGACTATCTGGGATATCGCATATCACCAAATGGCATAGAAATGGATCCCGAGAAGGTCCGAGCAGTATTAGAAAGAGCTCCGCCTCGCACCAGAAAGCAGTTGCAGAGCTTCCTTGGCTTCACTAACTTTTACCAGCAATTCATCCCCTCCTTTGCCCAAATTGCATTACCAATCACGAACTTACTGAAAACCAAAGGGGAGGGGAAGCCCAAGCCAAGCCAAACATTAAAATGGACAGTAGAATGTCAAGCCGTTTTCAAAAGGCTTAAAAGACTATTTTTCACGGGAACTGGTTTTGAGACACCCTGACACACCTTTTGTGATTCAGGCTGATGCCAGTGATGTAGCCGTAGGAGCTGTACTTTTACAGGAAAACGAGGGGACATTACAACCCTGTGCATATACATCAAGGAAGCTCACAGAGACAGAACAAAGGTGGGCGGTCTGGAAAAAAGAGGCATATGCAGTGCGATGGGCTCTTCTCAGTTGGCGGCACTTCCTGGAGGGAAACAAAATTCCTTTCCAAGTGTGGACCAACCACAAGAACCTGGAAGCACTAAAAACACCCAGGAAATTAACTCGCAAACAAGCAAGGTGGTCGCAACATTTCCACTGATTTAATTTCACATTAAAACACTTGCTGGGGGGGGGGGACTTTTTAGCTGATGCTTTGTCCAGAATGCCCCAATATAACAGCAATCGAAGTGATGTAACAAAACCACTCATGCCAAATAAGCAACTGGCAGCACAAGTCACCACCCGAGCACAAGCCAAACTCCAAAAACCTTTAGTAAGCCAAGCAGGAATCGAGTTCAAAAAAGCGCTAGAGACAGATGAATGGTTCCTAAGTCACAAGAACCTATGCACCATTACAGATGGTCTGCCATGGGTCGGAGGGAAATTATACATACCCAAAAGCCAGAGACTAACATTCATGCAGTTGTGTCACGACTCAAAGTCAGCAGGCCATTTTGGGTTTGTGAAAACGTTGCATTTGGTCAAAAGGAAATTTTGGTGGGCATCAATAAAAAAGGACATTGAAAGGTACGTGGCTAGCTGCCCGATTTGTGCCTCAGCAAAGAGATTACAAGGGAAGACACCTGGCTTACTGCAACCAGTAGCAAGCCCCTCAGCACCCTGGAAGGAGATTTCCATGGACTTTATCGTGGAGTTACCAAAGAGTGGGAGAAACACAGTCATCTGGGTCATAACGGACTTATTCTCCAAGCAAGTACATTTTATTCCCTGCCCAAAGATCCTAATGCAAAGACACTCGCAAAACTTTTTGTTCAACACATATACATACCGACTTCATGGAGCCCCACAACGCATCATATCTGATAGAGTACAATTCACATCAGAGTTCTGGAAAGTGTTCCTAAGCCTGTTAGGGACCACCCAGGGGCTGTCATCTAGTCCAGGGCTTTTCAACCTTTTTACCGATTGTACCACTTTTAGGATATGGCAATATTTGAGTACCACCTAGCAAGGTGTCAAAAACTTGATGACCCCCCCAAAAAACCTGTTCAAAGTTGCAATTGCACTGAAATGACTTATGACCATTTTTCACACTTATGACCATTGCAGCATGCCCAGGGTCATGTGATTTATATTTGGATGCTTGGCAACTGATTCATATTTATAATGGACACAGTGTTCCAGGATCATGTGATCCCCTTCTGCAACCTTTTGACAAGCAAAGTCAATGGCAGAGCTGCTGGTGGCCAAGTGCTAAGGCGGGACTTCCTTTCCTCCCTCCCTTCCCTGCCTCCCTTTTTCTCATTCCCATCTCCTTCTGAAGGAAGAATTTAACCCCCCCCCAACATATTTTCCCTCTTCCATATATTGATCAAACAAGGAAAGGCCTCCAGAGACAGAAAAGACAAGCTGCTGAGTGAACTAGCTTAAAAAGGCACATTCCCCTTTAACAATTAGCTACTGGCTAGAAAGGAAAGTAAGGAGGCAGCCGGCACTTAAGGAAGAAAAAAAAATGTAAGTACTGGCTGCAGGCTAAGGGAGCCTCCCCAAATGGCTCCATTCATAAGTAAAGGAATGCTACAGGCAAAATCCATTCAGGAGAAAAATACTTCAAAATCCCTTGCAGCAAAACTTACAGCTAACAACAGCAGAGCAATAGAAGCTAACGGGAGACATCAGCCAAATAGAAATTGCCAAACACTCCTTAAGAACACAAAGCCCACATTGCACAAATCCCAGAACTTCAAAGTCACAAAAGCACATAAGAATCCTTCTACTCTCCATCTCCCTCCCTCGTGCCTCACCTCCAGCCATTGCTGCCTTTTTTCATTCCTCTTGGAGGGCGACCCCTCCCCCGCTGCATTTCTTGCCTGTTTGCTGCTGCCAGTTGTAGATCGGCTCATGGCCAGCCTGCTTGATTCCTCAGCCTGCTTGACTCCTCCTCCTCCGTGCAGCTGACTCCACCTCCTCCCAAGGCTGCTGCTTTTTTTCTCTCTCCCTCTCCTGCCCAAACTGCCTCCTTTTATAGCCTCTCCTGTCTCCACCCCCCTCCTCCTTTCTCATGGGGAAGGGTGAGCCAGAAGTGAGCCTGGGGCCTTTGCAGCTCCAGAGGACTCTCTCACTGTAAGTCCTTGCCTGTGCTGGCTCTTTCCCTCCCCCACTACACTTGGCTAGGCAGGGCTGAATACCGCCTGCCACTCATTAATGTACCACAAGTGGTACGCGTACCACCAGTTGAAAAGCCCTGATCTAGCCATCATCCGCAAACGAATTGTCAAGCCCCGCAGGGCTTGCCATTCACCGGTGGGGAAGGGGGGTGAACCGGAGCAGCCAGCTCTAGGACCGGAGCAGCCAGCCGAACAGCCAGCCACCGCCCACAGTCCGGAGCCGAGCCAGCCGCCGAACGGGTCACGTGGGAGGCAGGGACGGCCCTCCCCCACCCCCGGCTCTCCCTGCAGCGCGTCACCTGCCTCTAGCCGGCCGCGGAGGTCCGCCGGCAGCCAGGAGGGAGGCCTGACATCAGCCACAGCAGCTGGGCGTCGGGAAAGCCTCCGGCCGCTGCAGAAAGCCTCCGGAAGACATGGAGGGCTCCAGGAGGTGAGAGGAGGCTGCTGATGTCCTGGCAGACCTACGGGAGGCCGGAGGGGACAGCCAAGGGCGTGGACAGCATGGAAAGCCTGGCGAGCCGGCGGAAGGCCCTGGGCTGTAGCTGCTGGACAGAGGGCCAGCAAGGCGTGGCCGGGCCGAGGGAAGGCCGGAAAAGGACCTGGGGGTTTTACGCGCTCTGGGCGGATGCTGGCTTGCTGCTGGGGGTGGGGCTGTAGGGCGGGGCACGGCTATGTAAAGCACTGGGAGCAAACCACTCCCAGTGCTGACTTTTCGTTTGCTGGAAATAAACCTTGCTAACCACCTTGTACCCGCGTGCCTGGACTTTGTTTCATTGGATGACAACGGACGGAGGTGACAGTAGGTCAGCACTCCCCATTCTTTTGCCCCTTGGCCCTTACCCTTACTTTTCGAGGGAATGGCGGAGGGCAAACAGGAGGCTCCCCGGGAGACGGAAGTAGCAGCTCCGGTTGGAGCGACGGGCCCTGCACCTGCCTCAGAGCCTCAGGAGGTGCAGCCAGTTGTCAAGCCAAAGGTGACACGGCCTACGGTCCCTCTGGTTGAGCCCCAGGAGACCGCAGCTCCTGGGGCTATGGGAGAGTGGTGGCATAGTCCTGCGCTGGCCAACCTGGATGCAGGACAGGCAAGCACACCGAGTGCCAGGCCCTCCCTCATAGAATGGAGGGAGAGACATGTGACAGGGGACGATGAGGAGGAATGGAGTTATTCCACAGCCCCTGGCCAATATACTATGGAAGTGTTACGGGACCGGTTCGGAGAGGCTGGGTATCAAGGAGCTTCTTCGTGGCATAGCCGTGCGGCTACACGGGAGACAGCCTCGTGGCAATGGGTGGACATACCATCAAGACACCCCGAGTCGGCCCGTTTCCATTTGACCAGTCTGAGGCTGCGGTTGACTTTGGCTCTGAGCGCTCCCGCAGCTGGAGGGCCTATGCCAGCTGCATCATCCACGCAATCCCAGGCCGCGTGGCCAGGTGGGTCAGGAGGTGACTCATGGGGAGCACCCTCCATGAGAACACCAGGCCCACAGGGGACAGGGCCTGGAGCCCAGGGGATGCCAACCCCGGCTGACACCATCCAGGGCCTGGGTCAGCCCATGGTCCCGTGGGGTCCAGGAGTGGCATGGGGGTCCACCGCCCATACCTATATCGTTTGACGGGAACCCAGATCGGTTGGCTATGTTCTTAAGCCCGGTACCCGGTGTTTGATGAGCAGAGCCGTGGCGGTGGAGATTGGCATTAAGCTGCAGCTGGCCCACCCGGTCCACTTTGAGCAAGTGGATGGGTCTCTTCAGGGGAGGGGCTCCAGCCACTCTCGTTACGGAGAGTTACGGGGGGTTACCGTAAGTTACACCTTGGTGTTGGACCCCAACCACTTGAACCAGACCCCGGGGAGCAGGTCCAGGGGTGTGCAACCACAAACCAGCCACAGGGGGAGCGGGAGGATGACCCTTTCCCGGCCGTATACAGCGATCTGGCCGCCGTCTTCAGTGAGAGGGTGTGCAATCAATTACCACCTCACCGCTCGACGGACTGTGCGATTGATATTGCGCCGGGGGCCAAACTACCCAAGCTCTGAATGTATGCCATGGCGCCTAAGGAGATGGGGGAACTACGGCGTTATATCGACCAGAACCTGGCGAGAGGGTTTATCCAAGGTGAAAGCAGTGTTAGACTGGCAGGCCCCCAGGACACGTCGTCAGCTGCCAAGCTTCCTGGGGTTCGCCAATTTCTATAGACAGTTTATTCCCTCCTTCGCCAACGTTGCCCATCCCTTGACGGAGTTGCTGCAGACAAAGCACGTGACAAGCAAGCCACGTCCTGGCCAACCGCTGGGTTGGACCATGGCCTGTCAAAAGGCGTTCGAGGACCTGAAAGCCCTTTTTGCTAAAGACCCGGTTTTGCTCCACCCAGATCCTGACACTCCGTTTGTGGTGCAGGCCGATGCCAGTGACGTCGCCGTCGGAGCGGTGCTACTCCAACGGAACGGTCAGGGGGTGTTACAACCATGTGCCTACATGTCCCGTAAGTTCACAGCTACTGAACGGGCATGGGCTATTTGGGAAAAAGAGGCATTCGCGGTACGGTGGGCGCTTGCAACATGGAGGCATTTGCTAGAAGGGGCTACAAAACCGTTTGAGGTGTGGACAGATCATAAAAACCTCGAGGTGCTACAAACACCACGCCTGTCGCCCAAACACGTCAGGTGGGCCCAGTACTTCGCCCGCTTTCGGTTCGCTTTGAAGTATGTACCAGGGGACAAGAACTTTCTCGCCGATGCGCTGTTGCGCATGCCTCAGTACCATAGTAAGCGGGAGGAGGTAGTGCCGATGACGGACGGAGGTGACACGAATGGTGGGACTGAACTCAGTACTAGAACAATACTTAAGATGCTTTATTAATTACCAGCAAGACAACTGGACTGATCTACTCCCCTTCAGAGAAGTTGCCTACAACAATGCAGTCCACTCCAGCACGGGCTACACTCCTTTCCAAGTTGCAACAGGACAGAGTTTTAACCTGATGCCTGAACTTCCTTCAAGCGACCCTGTCATCTCCTCCCTAAAGGAGTGGATCGCACAACTCAGAAACACCTGGCCAGTTGTCAGAAAAGCCCTAGATGAAGCTAGACAAGCATATAAAATGCAAGCTGATAAAGAGTCGAGCCAAAACCTTTTAACGTGGGGTATATGGTTTACTTGTCCACCAAATACTTAAAATCCTTACAACCCTCAAAGAAACTAGGACCAAAATTTGTGGGACCATTCCCTATTACCACAATCATAAACCCTGTCACAGTAGAATTAGAACTCCCCAAAACACTCAGACAGGTCCATCCGATTTTCCACTGCAGCCCTCTAAAACGCGAGCAGCAATCAACCTTAAGACCAGCTGCTGCTCCTCCCCCTCCTCCCATTATGGTGGAAGGAGAACAGCATTTTGAAATTAAGGAAATCTTAAGACTCCAGGAAACACCATGGCTCCACCCAAGATGCATGGAAGCATCTTCCACCCTCCCAGAATGAGTGGGTCCACGAATGCCACGTTAGGCCCCCCAAGCCCCTTAGCAAGTTTCACACAGCATATCCCGACAAACCGGACTAATCCCTATCTCCTTTTGTTTCTGTTTTCTCCCACAGGTGGATCTCTATTTTAAGGGGGGCAGGATGTCAGAACCCATATATTATTAAGGGGAACTCTATTTCTTTTTACTTCATTACTCTGGGTTCTGTCATACTCCTAAAGGGGAGGGGGGAAGACGCTGTGGGCTGTCTGTTTCTCTCTATCGTTACAATGTATCCCTTTCGCTGTTCTGCATATATGCTCTTTGAACTGTCTCTCCCTTGATGTTACCTTGGGGTGAGAAAGGAATGTGTCTCCGGCCATCTGGCTTATCTCCCGTT
>NW_015389431.1:27603-32786 GCF_001527695.2 Protobothrops mucrosquamatus | reverse complement strand
TTAAGCCCAAAACAAAACTGTTGTTACATGCATGTGGTCAAATCATGATCAAGACCATAGCAATGGCAGAGGCAGATGGAGCTCTACCCAAGGATAATATAAATAAACTACTAAATTAGGCATTTGATATTTGGTGGGTATACTTCATGGGTTCTAATAATAACACTGAAGATGGATTAGGAGGATAGAAACATCAACTTAACCTTCAGGATGACAGCATTAATTTTGAAATGTGATTTGTCTCAAGACTATAACCTAATTTTAAAAGCTTTTCCATGGTGTAGGAGCAGAATCCATACATGAAACTACATTAAAATGGAAAGTTACAAAAGGAAGTTTCACTTTTGCTGCTCTCACTGCAGAGATGGAACAGAATAATTCAACTTGATGGCTGTATAGATACTGCCTTTTTATTAGAAATACATGGGAGCTCAGTTGACAACACTACACTGTATACTCATATGTTATTAAAGAGTCCAGAATTTAATTCTTCCAATGCACCTTCAGAGGGAAACTGCCTACACCCAGGAACCAGGCCACACAGCTGGAGGTGAATGGTGGGCAAGTGAGCAAAACCAAAACCATCCCCCTTCCTCGGTCCATGGAAAAAATGTCTTCTACGAAAATACAAGATTGGTGCCAAAAAGGTTGGGGACCACTGGACTACAAGATCTACCTATTTGTCTGATTTAATTTTTAAAAAATCAAAACTGAGTATCATACATATTTCTTAACTGCAAACTACAAATTAAAATAGTAATATGAAAACAGTTTAAATAGAGATCAATTTGGAAGATATTTTTGTTGAGAACTTGAATAGTTTTTTCTGATACTTACAGTTCCACCAACTATTCTTCCTAGTGGATACCATGCTCTTTCATCAAACCAATTTAAGAATTCATAAAATCCATGGGACGCAAGATGATGTGTTGATCTGTAGTTAAACCTGGAAAAAATAGATTGAATGTAAAAAAAACCCTATTAATTGTTAGTCCAAGTAAAAGTTCAAATCCATATAATACTGTTTGGGGAACTAAATGCTTAGAATTTTTAATATTAAAAAGAGGCTCCTCCCCCAAGAAGGTGATGTGAAATTACCTAGCGATCAGAGTGCTCTGGTAAATTATCAGTTGTACCTTACATTACTAGACTAATCCCCTTTTTAATTATTGGACCCTGTGCATAACTGTATTTGACCAATTCCCAAACAACTGGCTGAGAGCTGAGAACTGTTTTTATACTACCAGCAAGATAAGATTACAGCATGGGAAAGAGAAAGAGAAGACAAAGAATGAATTCTGGCATACAGATAGTGCTCAAACTGTCCAAGCAACAAAAAATGGAATTTAAAAAAAGGCATCTGAAAACAAAAATGTAAGTAATAACAGCACTAACTTTTGCATTATTACCAAACCAAGCCCTGGGCACGCTACAAATAGATATGAGTTGTTTTTTTTTTTTGTTGTTTTTTCAAATATAAATTTTTATTATTTTCATCATAGAAAAAAGCACATCACAAATACATCACATTGTAAAAACCCTACCCCCCACCCCCCACCCCCGGACTTCCCAAACCTAATCCCAGGATACTATTCAACTAAAAGTAAACTAATATTAATATCCCTAACTCCACAAAATAGATATGAGTTGTTGAATTGGAACTGATGAGAAGTTAGTGCAGAGGAGCATACCACTTCTAACAAGGAACCAAATTCCCTAGACATCTTAGATATGCCAATCCCACCCACACCCCCATAGGCAGCTACATACTCGACTTCAGTATTTACTCCATAAAGCTGCCAGGAAGAGATTTATAAAAATGAGAACCTACGTGCCACGCACCCGTGTACCTCAGGACCCCCGCAACCAGGCCACCCCCCCGCCACCTGCCTCGCCTCACCTCGTGGTGGCACCCATGTGCCTGTTTCTTTGCGGCCGCAGGCAAGCAGACAGTGGGACAGAGTGGGCGGCCGGGCAGGCTCTTAACTGGGGCTTATTTTGGGCATAGGGCTTATATTAGACGCACGTTAAAAATCATGCTAGGGCTTATTTTCTGGTTGGGTCTTATTTTCGGGGAAACACGGTAGTGTTCTGTCTCTAAGATTGAATTGTATAACTGAAAAGCAACCACTGACAGAATACTTAACTGTTATGGCTAACCTTAATCACAGTAAGCCTACTCCCTGATGTAAACATCCCAAATACTTATGAAGTACCTTTTCCTTAGGAGAACTGGCCCACCGACTGCATTATGAGATGACTCCAATAACGTCAGACATATAATATAAAAGTTCACACTGGGTAGCCAAGAAAGTGCTCAATCATACGAATCATGAGTTTGGCAACCTCTGCCATCCTAAAACTTTTAAATGACTCATAGAATTCTCTCATTTGGCAAGCAGCATGGAAACAGTATTTTTAATTATCTAAAATAGGGATGTCAAACTGCCGGCCCGTGGGCTGGTTGCATCACGCGGAGGCTGCGCCCACCCCAGCTCCAGCAATGCGAAAAAAGTCGTGATACGTCGTGACACGTCATGTGACGTGGCGAGTTTGACACCCGTGATCTAAAATGACTGCAGGGAAAAAAGGTTAAAGAAATTAAAAATCCCAGAAATCTTTGTATGTTTAAAATTACAGCACTAGATAACTCACAGAAATATTTTGGAATTGACTTAAATTTTTCTCAGATGTTACAAATCATCTAGTATGACAACTTTTAATCTAACTACCATTATTTGTTAACTATAGCTTAATGGGCTGTGCCAATCCATCAGCGTCCTTTCTTCAATAAGCCATGATTGATCAAACCACTGCTAAAAATGAGTAGACATGGTATGAACTATTTTTGACATTGAAACTCAAAATAATGAAATGTAGAAACGAATTGTAATACTATTTATACCTGAATAAGTAAACTGTGGTGGAAAATATATTTTCTAATTATAATTTAACAAATTGAAGTATTTTAAAAATATGAAAATACAAAGACACACAGTTGTTTCCTGTACAGAACCTTGAGGCCAGATTTTGATTGCTTAATTTTAATAAGGCTGCTCACTTCAAATTATATACTTAATCTGCAGTATTTAACAGAGATACTAATAGTGTTATGATCTATTAATACGATATCCAGAATAATGTAGTTAAATCAGGTGAACTTCACTTAGAAATAGAAACATTCTTTGAAAATGCTGTTTCCCCCAAAATAAGACCCAACCAAAAAATAAGCCCTAGCATGATTTTTAGCGTGCGCCTAATATAAGCCCTACGCTCAAAATAAGCCAGAGTTAAGAGCCCATGCGGCCGGTTGTCTGCCCACACCATTCCACCGTCTGGTTGCTCACGGCTGCAATAGGGCAGGCCGTGTAGCACGCTGGTGCTGCCACCATGAAATGAGGCGAGGCAGGTGGCAGGGGGGTGGCCTGGCTGCAAGGGCCGAGGTGCACGGGTGCGGGACGTGTGGGGCAGCTCCACTACCTCGCCAATTGCCTCGTGTCACCTCATGGCCACGGCACCGATGTGCCGCGTGGCCTCCTGTCCCATTGCGGCCGCGAGCAACCAGACGGTGGGACGGAGTGGTCGGGTGGGCAGCGCGTCCGGCAGAGGCAGGACCAGATGTAGCAGTGCTCCCACTCACCTGTGCTGCGCTGCATGGGCTTTGCAGCCCCAGAGTGCATCAGCCAAGGGGCTGTCGGTCTGTCAGACTCCTTTGGTCCCCGCGCGCTTGCTGCCTCATGTACATGGAAAAATAAGCTGTAATGGGTCTTTTGGACCAAAAATAATTATAAGACCCGGTCTTATTTTCGGGGCAGGACAGTGTTTATAATTGTTTGAAAACTTTGGAATAGCAGAACTTCACCTTTATTCACTTTAACCATAAAGAAGTAGCAAGGTTACAGTGAGGGAAAAAATTATTTGATCCCCTGCTGATTTTGTACATTTGCCCACTGACAAAGAAATGATCAGTCTATAATTTTAATGGTAGGTATATTTTAACAGTGAGAGACAGAATAACAACAAAAAAAATCCAGAAAAAGGCATTTCAAAAAAGTTATAAATTGATTTGCATTTTAATGAATGAAATAAGTATTTGATCCCCTATCAATCAGCCAGAGTTCTGGCTCCCAGGTGTCTTTTATACAGGTAATGAGCTGAGATTAGGAGCACTCTCTTAAAGGGAGTGCTCCTAATCTCAGTTTGTTACCTGTATAAAAGACACCTGTCCACAGAAGCAATCAATCAGTTTCCAAACTCTCCACTATGGCCAAGACCAAAGAGCTGTCCAAGGATGTCAGGGACAAGATTGTAGACCTACACAAGGCTGGAATGGGCTACAAGACTATCGTCAAGCAGCTTGGTAAGAAGGTGACAATAGTTGGTGCGATTATTCGCAAATGGAAGAAACACAAAATAACTGTCAATCTCCCTTGGTCTGGTGCTCCATGCAAGATCTCACCTCGTGGAGTTTCAATGATTATGAGAACGGTGAGGAATTAGCCCAAAACTACATGGGAAGATTTTTTTTTTTTAATTTAAATTTTTTTATTGATTTTTCAATTAAAAACAAAAACATAAATATTTTATCACAATATCAACCAAGAAACACTAATCAATACATTCACGGACGTGTCCGGTGTCCCCCCCCTGCACCCCCCTCTTTCACTTACCACACCTTCCTCCTCCCAATCCTACAACCTCTCCTCCCTTCCTCTCTCAACTGTCCCGTCTGGTGCAGTTGGGGGTACCCACCGGACACCTCCTTAAAAAAATCATACATATATATACATATACATATAAATCTACAATACAAACCTATCCCTTTCCCCCCTCCCCCCCCCAGGACTTCCCAAAGCTAATCTAGGAAATAAACACACAATAATCAAAACTACTCATTATTACTACACACTAGTATAAACTTACTGTGACTCTAAAATAACGTTAAAATACATACAATTTTTTTTAAATATGTCAATATTTGTTGTACATATTTTTGTTTAAAATTTTTAATCAAAAGCTACATGATAATTATTCAATTCATACTTTCTCTGAATATAATCTATCCATCTTCTCCACATTGAGATAAATTTCTCCTGAGAATGATCCTTCAGGTACGCGGATATTTTTGCCATCTCTGCAAAATACGATACTTTCTGTCTCCAATCATCCATAGTTGGTAACAT
>NW_015389431.1:6508-26719 GCF_001527695.2 Protobothrops mucrosquamatus | reverse complement strand
TTTAGCATTAGAAGCAGTAATATCAACACCCAAATATTTCACTTTTTTCACTATTTCAAAACCAGTTACATTACTTAAAATTTCTATATCTTTCATAAACATATTTTTAGATAATATTTTAGTCTTATTATTATTTACTTTAAATCCAGACACCTTCCCATATTGCGTCAATATCTGTATCAAATTTCTTGCCGAATCAATTGGTTGCGACAAGGTAAAAACCAAATCATCAGCAAAAGCTCTAAGCTTATAGTCATTGTTACCCAAAGTTATTCCTTTTATAAGTGAAGACTCACGAATCTGGATTAATAAAATCTCCAAAGTCAGGATAAACAGTAACGGTGATAATGGACAGCCTTGCCTTGTACCTTTTTCAATTTTAATTGAGTCTGTCAAACCTCCATTTACTATCACTTGAGCAAACTGTAGTTGATAAGATAGCCTTTAACGCTGATGAAAATCTGTCCCCAAAATTCATTCTATCAACCAACCATAGCAGGAATTGCCAGTCCAACTTATCAAAGGCCTTTTCAGCATCCAAAAAGATAAGGACCGCCGGGATTTGATTATTTTTATCCAAGTACTCCAACAAATTCACAATTTGTCTAACATTATTCTTCATATATCTTCCATTTATAAATCCAGACTGATCCACATGAATAATCTGTTTCAATACTTGCATTAGTCTATTAGCTAATATTTTTGCAAACATCTTATAATCCGTATTCAATAAAGATATTGGCCTATAGTTTTTAGGCTGAGTCATATCTTGATCCTCCTTTGGTATAAGTGAAATAAATGCACACCTCCAAGATGGTGGTATTTGTCCTCCCATTAAAATATCATTAAAAAGACATCTCAAGGGTTCTAACATTTCTTCAGATAATTTTTTATAATACTACATGGGAAGATCTTGTCAATGATCTCAAGGCAGCTGGGACCATAGTCACCAATTGTTTTCTTAACAATTGGTAACACACTATGCCGTGAAGGACTGAAACCCTGCAGCACCGGCAAGGTCCCCCTGCTCAAGAAAGCACATGTACAGGCCCATCTGAAGTTTGCCAATGAACATCTGAATGATTCAGAGAACTGGGTGAAGGTGTGGTCAGATGAGACCAAAGTCAAGCTCTTTGGCATCAACTCAACTCGCCGTGTTTGGAGGAGGAGGAATGCTGCCTACAACCTCAAGAACACCATCCCCACCGTCAAACACAGAGGTGGAAACGTTATGCTTTGGGGGTATTTTTTTGCTAAGGGGACAGGACAACTTCACCGCATCAAAAGGGACGATGGGGGGGGCCATGTACCATCAAATCTTGGGTGAGAACCTTCTTCCCTCAGCCAGGGCATTGAAAATGGGTCGTGGATGGGTATTCCAGCACGGCAATGACCCAAAACACACGGCCAAGGCAACAAAGGAGTGGCTCAAGAGGAAGCACATTAAGGTCCTGGAGTGGCCTAGCCAGTCTCCAGACCGTAATCCCATAGAAAATCTGTGGAGGGAGCTGAAGGTTTGAGCTGCCAAACGTCAGCCTCGAAACCTTAATGACTTGGAGAGGATCTGCAAAGAGGAGTGAAACAAAATCCCTCCTGAGATGTGTGCAAACCTGGTGGCCAACTACAAGAAACGTCTGTCCTCTGTGAT
Organism: Protobothrops mucrosquamatus; assembly: GCF_001527695.2. NCBI lineage: Eukaryota > Metazoa > Chordata > Lepidosauria > Squamata > Viperidae > Protobothrops > Protobothrops mucrosquamatus. Next base: position 25,071 of record NW_015389431.1, on the reverse strand, counting down.
TGCCAGCAAGGGTTTTGCCACCAAGTACTACTACTGTAAGTCATGTTTTGCGAAGGGGTCAAATACTTATTTCACTCATTAAAATGCAGATCAATTTATAACTTTTTTGAAATGTGTTTTTCTGGATTTTGTTTTTGTTCTCTCTCTCTCTTTTAAAATAAACCTACAATTAAAATTATAGACTGATCATTTCTTTGTCAGTGGGCAAATGTACAAAATCAGCCGGGGATCAAATAATTTTCTCCCTCAGTGTAGTAATAGTAATCACATAATTTCCAAACGTTTTTACTGTTAAGGATCCTTAAATTATTGAGCAACCCTATTTTTTTTATAAGATTTTATTAATTTTTTCCATACATACAATAATAATTTTTCAACCAACGTGCTGAGTTTAAATTCGCTAATACATATTTAATTCCTAATCCTTTATTCTTTCCTCTAGCCATCGATAAAATAAGTCCCAAGTTTGATAATATTCTGTTTCTTTTTTCTTTCAGTCTCATAGTCAATCTGTCCATCTCTGCGCATTCTAGTATTTTTTAATTATTTCTTCATCTGATGGTATTCCTTCATTTTTCCAATATTGCACAAATATAATTCTTGCCGCTGTTGTGACGTGCAAAATCAAATATAGGCTTTGTTTATCAGTCTTTTCTGGCATTATACCTAATAAAAAAAGTTCAGGTTTAAAATCTATGTGTTCTCCCAACATCTTTTCTAACCAAGTATGTATCTTTTTCCAATAATTCTTTACTTTATCACATGTCCACCAAACATGATAGTACGTGCCTGACTTATGTTTGCATTTCCAACATCTATCTGACATGTTTTTGAACATTTTTGCTAGTGTTGCTGGTGGCAAGTGCCATCTATAAAACAGTTTATATACATTTTCTTTGTAGGAAGTTGACATTGTCAGTTTATAATTTCTTTCCCATAGATTTTGCCATTTTTCTAATTCTATACTGTATCCAAAAATTTTTGCCCATCTTATCATTGTTTCTTTAACTTGTTCGCTTTCCATTTTCAAAGTTAATAAAAAATTATACATTTTCTTAATTAGTTTCTCATCAGAAGTTAACAATATCTTATCAAACACAGTTTGTTCCTTATAAAATCCATACAGTTTAACATCTTTATCATATCTAGCTTGCATTTGTAAATGTGCCCACCATGATAAATTGATACCCTGATTTTCCATTTCTTGTTTAGATTTTAAATTCCCTTCAGAGTTTAGAATATCTCTGTATGTCCAGATTTTTTCAAAGTCCACTAAATTTGGGTGTACAAATGCTTCCATTGACAACCACCCTGGAATTTTCAAATATATTTTACATTTTATTGTTTCCCATGTTGTTAATAATGCATTTCTTATATAGTGATTTTGGAAGTATTTATGAATTTTATTTTTCCCGTTACCATAAAAAAAGTGCCACCCCAATTGTAAATCGTGTCCCTCCAGATATAACAAGCTTTTGTTTCTAAGAGTTACCCATTCTTTTACCCATGTTAATGCAGATGCTTGATAATATAAAACCCACTCTGGTAAACCAAGACCTCCATTTTCCTTGGCATCTTGTAACATTTTCATCTTAATTCTAGCTTTCTTTCCTTGCCAAATAAATTTCAAGATTAATGAATTTAGATCAAGTTTTATAGGTATTCTTTGGAATAAAAATAAGATTTTCCGTAATATGTTCATTTTCACTGTAGCAATTCTTCCTAATATTGACAATTGCAAATTTTCCATTTTTCCAAATCCACTTTTATTTGAGTCAATAGTTTTATATAATTATCTTCTTTTATCGTTGAACATCTTGCTGTTAAATATATTCCCAGATATTTGACCTTTTTAACTATTTGCAATTCTATTTTTTCCAACATTTGTTTTTTTTTGTTTGTTTATCTGTAAGATTTTTAACTATTACTTTGGTTTTTTCTCTGTTTATTTTCAGTCCTGCCATTCCTCCATATTGTTCTATCTTTCCCAGTAGTTTAGGAATCATCTCCAAAGGTTGTTCCAAAATAAATACCAAATCATCAGCAAATGCTTGTAATTTATATGTTTCACCTTTTATTTCTAGTCCTTTAATTTCTGTATCTTGTCTAATATTTCTATTTAGAACTTCCAAGGTCAAAATAAATAACAATGGAGATAATGGACATCCTTGCCTTGTGCCTTTTCTTATCTCAAAGTTCTCAGTATAATCTCCAGTCACAATCACTTTTGCTGTTTGTTTATTGTATATTGTTTTTATCATATTTATAAAGTTCTGTCCAAAGTCCATTATTTGTAATTGCCGAGTCATAAATTGCCAGGAAACATTATCAAATGCCTTTTGGGCATCTAGGAATATTAGTGCCAGTTGTTTCCCTGGATGTAGTTCATAATATTCTAATACGTCCATTATCACTCTGAAGTTGTTTTTAATTTGTCTCTTTGGTAAAAAAACCATTTTGGTCTGAATGTATAAATTCAATTAGGTATTTTTTCAGTCTCTCTGCCATTATTGAGGTAAAAATGTTATAATCCACATTCAGTAACGATATCGGTCTATAATTTTTTATCTGTGTCAAATCTGAATCTTCTTTTGGTATTAAAGTAATATTTGCTTCTATCCATGTATTTGGGAGTTTATCCTCCAACAAAAGTTCATTACAAACGTCTTTCAATGGTTCACTTAGTATACCTTGTAGGGTTTTATATAACTCCGCCGGTAGTCCATCTGGCCCGTGTTTTCTCATTTTTTTTTGCCTTCTTATGGCCTCTGTTATTTCCATCATTGTGATTTTTTCCTCTAACATAGTCTTAAATGTTTCTGGAATTTTTGGAAGATTATTTTCTTCTAGATATTGGATCATTCTCTCTCTTGGAATTTCTTCTTTGTCATACAGTTTCTTGTAATATTCCTTATGTCAAAGCAAGAATATACAGTATTAAGTGTTTCGTTAATCAGACACATGACACCTTAATTATCTTTTTTATTTCTTCATTTTTAAATTGTAGACAGCCTTTTTCATCTACTAAATTGTATATCATTTTCTTCTTCTGTTTTTTAAGTTTATAAGCTAACCATCTTCCTGGTTTATTTGCATTTTCAAAAAAAAAATGTTTTGCTCTTTTTATCTGCTGTGCCAATTTTTCTGAATCCAACAGATTTAGTTTGTGTTTTATTGTTTCCATTTCTCTTTTTAAAGTCTTTTCCTGCAGGTTTTTTTTGCAGTTCTGATTCTAACTTTCCAATTTTTTCTTTTAATAGTACATACTGCTGTCTTTTCTGTTTGTTTTTCTTTGCCATGTATGTTATAGTTATACCTCTAAAATATGCTTTAGCTGTGTCCCATACATTTTGTAATGTTGTATCTTCTTTTTTGTTTTCTCTAAAGAAAAACTCCATTTCTTTTTTTGCTAATTCTATAAATTCTCTTGCTTTTAATACAGATTGATTCAAAGTCCATCTTAGATATATTTCTACCATCACAATTCTTCCTTCTTTATCTGAGTACACCATTTTAGTATCTATTGTCTCTTTAATATACACAGCAACACCTCTTTTTTTCTGATGCGCTGATGCATAATAAAATTTCCCAATGTACCTGACTCTATCTCAATTTCCTGTATATTCATCCTCAATTCAGATGTCATCCAAATCATATCAATTCTTGACCAGGATTTTTGACTATTTGAATAAAAAGTATATTGTAGTTTTTCTGGATTAATTTCCCTCCAATCATCTTGTACTCCAATTTCTTCTATCATATTAAAAAATGTCTTCTTCCAGTTTTCCCAGTTTTATAGACAATTGTCCCATCTACTATCGCATTAAAGTCTCCTACTAAACAAATATTTTGGTACTCCATTTCTATTATTTCTATTCTTCCTGGTTATTATTTGATGCATAAATTACTAACAATGTTTGTTTTTGATGTAAATATATTTCTACCATCACAATTCTTCCTTCTTTATCTGAGTACACCATTTTAGTATCTATTGTCTCTTTAATATACACAGCAACACCTCTTTTTTTCTGATGCGCTGATGCATAATAAAATTTCCCAATTTTTGGGTATTCCAACAGTTTATGATGTTGTTTTTTTATATGTGTCTCTTGCAAACAAATTATATCTATATTTAATTTCTGTAGTTTCCTGAAAATTTTGTTTCTTTTTGATGAAAAATTTAGTCCATTTATATTCACTGAAAAAAATCCATTTTCTTTCTCCATTTCAGTTATTTATATTTAGGTCTAGTCGATCTCATGGTCCTCTGTTTTCTGGCACTTCCTTCACTCTCTTGCTCAGATTTCTCTTTCTGTTCTCCTGTTTGTGTAGTTACTTCTTCAATTGTCTCTTCCGTTTGTTTCTGTTCCTTTCTCTCCTCTTGCCGATGTTGCACTCCTTCATCTAAGACTGCTCAATTTCTTTCATCAAAGTCTTCTGCTTTCCAGATTGAATCCAGTCGATATCTTGTATTATTCCAGTTAACTAAAATCCCTTCTGGCATTAACCATCTAAAATTTATGCCTTTTGCAATCAGCTTTGTGGTTGAAAAATGATAATGTCTTTGAGTATCTCTTACTCTCTTGGGTATCTGCTTTAAGACAATTTCTTTATTTTTGTATTGTAATGGCTCATCTCTCACTTTTCTCAGTACTTCATCTCTTGCTGTTTTCTTTATGAATCTCACATGTACTTCTCTAGGTAGTTTATATTTCCTTGCATAGCTTGAATTCATTCAAAATATTTCATCTATCTGCATTTGCATCTCTGCTCTGTCTGCTTTCAAAGCCTCTGCCAGAAACTCAATGATCACAACTGCTATATTTTCTTCTCTACAGGGATATTTTGAAATCTCAAATACTGTTCCGCCTTTTCCATTTCTAGGATCGTGACTGCTCCTTTTAGATTTTGGTTTGCTTGTTCTAATTTTTCATTTTCTTGCAATAGTATTTCCATTTTTTAATCAATATCATCTGATTTATTTTCCATTTTCTGTATTCTTTGTTCATTTTTGACAATCATTTGATGGTGAACTTCAAATTGTGCCTTTATATCCAAAATTTCTTTGCTTAATTTATCAAAAGTTGCTTTTTGTCTCTTTGTGATTTTTTTGCATTGACTCTTGAATCAATTTTAGTGTAGTCTGCATTTCATTTTGGGCAGTGCTTATGTTCTCATGCTGCAACATTGTTTCAATAGATCCCTGGGTTGTTGGGCTAGGTCACAGGTCGGCAACCCGCAGCTCTGGAGCCACATGCAGCTCTTTCAGCCTTCTTCTGCGGCTCGTCCTCCTCCGCCATTTGCAAAGAGAGAGAGAGAGAGAGGCACTTGCGCTTCACTTCCCCCCCCCTCTCTCTCTTGGGGCTTTTGATTGGCCCTGCGCCTGAACGCCCCACCCCCTGGGAGAAGCACAGCCAGGAAGTCCCTTTCCCGGGCTGGCCCCATCCGAGGCGCACAGGGCCGGGGAGCCGAGCGAGGCAGCCCCGGGATCCCCCCGGGAGCATCCCGCCAGAGCCTCCACTGAGCGGGCCAGCCCTCCCGCAAGCTGCGGCCCTGAGGGAGCACAGCCCCTGCGATCCCCAGCTGGCGCTACTGTTGGCCCCGCTGGCCGGGAAGGCGCGCTGGAGTCCCGTGTGCGGGGAGGGCGATCGGCCCGCTCCTCTCCCATCGCCTGGAAGAGGTAAACTGTCAAGCCCCGCGGGCTCGACATGAACGAGAGGGGGGAGGGAGGCAACAATACCCGGGGAAACCAGGAAGCCAGCGACGCCACTGAACAGCTGACGGTAACAACGCCAAACATTTGAGAGACCCCCTCAGGCAGCCACCAGACAGCTGTTCGGCACAGGAAACCCCGGCAGAGGCTGGAAGCAGAGACGACGCCTGGGGAGATGCCGGGGATGGTCCTATCTGCCCTACAAAGCCGCTGAACAGCTGAGCGGCCGCGCCACCGACAAACAGCTGTTTGGTGCAGGAAAGATACCCAGCAGCAAGGACCGAATAGCAGACTGGAAAGGAGAGCCAGGGGACTGCGTTGCTGCTATTCAAGACACCCAACGGATGCTGGCTAGGGGGTGGAGCTGAGGGGATGGACTGAAGGTAAGAAAGAGAAAGAGGGAGAGCAAAGAAAAAAAGAGAGAGGGAGAGAGGAGAGGGAGAGGAAAGAGAGAGCGAGAGGAGAGAGAGAGGGGGAGAGGAAAGAGAGAGAGAGAAAGAGAGGGAGAGGAAAGAGGGAGAGGAGAGAGATAAAGAGAGAGGGAGAGAGAGGGAAAGGAAAGAGAGAAAAAGAGAGAGAGGGAGAGGAGAGAGGAAAGAGAGATGGGGAGAGGAAAAAAGAGAGAAGGGGAGAGGAAAGAGAGAGACAAAGAGAGAGGGGGAGAGGAAAGAGAGAAAGAGGGAGAGAGGAAAGAGAGAGAGGAAAGGAAGAGAGAGAGGGATAGGGAGAGAGAGGAAAGAGAGAGAGATGGAGAGGAAAGAGAGAAAGAGAGGGAGACGGAGAGAGGGAGAAGAAAGAGGAAGAGAGAGGGGGAGAGGAAAGAGATAAAGAGAGGGAGAGAGAGGGAAAGGAAAGAGAAGAGAGAGGAGAGAGGAAAGAGAGATGGGGAGAGGAAAGAGAGAAAGAGGGAGAAAGAGAGAGAGGAAAGGAAGAGAGAAAGAGAGGTATAGGAAGAGAGAGGAAAGAGAGGGATAGGGAGAGAGAGGAAAGAGAGAGATGGAGAGAGGGAGAAGAGAGAAAGAGGGAGGGAGGGAGAGAGGAGAGGAAAGAGGGAGAGGAGAGAGATAAAGAGAGGGAGAGAGAGGGAAAGGAAAGAGAGAAAAAGAGAGGGAGAGGAGAGGAAAGAGAGATGGGGAGAGGAAAAGAGAGAGAGAGGGAGAGGAAAGAGAGAGACAAAGAGAGAGGGGGAAAGGAAAGAGAGAAAGAGGGAGAGGAAAGAGAGAGGAAAGGAAGAGAGAAAGAGAGGGATAGGGAGAGAGAGGAAAGAGAGATGGAGAGGAAAGAGAGGGAGAGGAAAGAGAATGAGACGGAGAGAGGGAGAAGGGAGAAAGAGGGAGAGAGAGAGAGGAAAGAGAGGAAGAGGAAAGAGAGTGAGAGGGAAAGAGGGAAAGAGATGGGGAGAGGAAAGAGAGGGAGAGGAAAGAGAGAGAGGAAAGAGAGAAAGAGAGAGGGAGGGAGAGGAAAGAAAGAGAGAGGAAAGAGAAAGAGGGGGAGAGGAAAGAGAGAGAGAGAGAGAGGGAGGGAAAGGAGAGAGGGAGAGGAGAGAGAGAGAGAAAGAGAGAGAAGGAGAGGGGGAGAGAGGAGAGAGAGGGAGAGGAAAGAGATCAAGAGAGGAAAGAGAGAAAGAGAAAGAGAGAGAGAGAGAGGAAAGAGAAAGTGAGAGAGAGAACTCATGCACAGCAGCCTCTATTTCTTTTTAATTAAACTCTTCAATCAAGTCCCCCCCTCTCGCGCGCATGCATGCGCACACACGTTTTGCGGCTCCGTGTTTTCTTTTCTCTGGGAAACCGGGATGCCTTGCGCACAGTCACCCATGCTCTTTGTCACCTCCCGCCTGGACTACTGCAACGCTCTCTACATGGGGCTCCCCTTGAAGAGCACTCGGAGGCTCCAGTTAGTCCAGAATGCAGCTGCGCGGGCGGTGATGGGAGTGACTCGTCGCTCCCATGTAACGCCGCTGCTGCGCGAGCTGCACTGGCTGCCTGTGGCCTTCCGGGTGCGCTTCAAGGTGTTGATTANTGGCCTAAGGGATATTTTAAATTTGGTTTTTAAATAATTTTAAAATAAAAGAAAGGCCTATATTAATATTTTATTTTAACCACATTTTAAATTTGTATATTGTATTGTTATTCTGTTTTAAACTGGCTGTAAGCCGCCCTGAGTCCACTAGGAGAAGGGCGGGGTATAAATGCGATTAATAAATAAATAAATAAATAAACGGGTCCAAGTGGCTCTTTGAGTGTTTAAGGTTGCAAACCCCTGGACTAGGTGTTCCAACAGAGGGTGCAGAGGAAGTCTTCATAAGTCTAGTGATTAGTGATGTTTAATGTACTCATTTTTCAGCCAACAATCTTAGGGTATAATCCAAAGTGTAAAAGGAGCCAACTACTTTAGGCTAAATCCAGTATCTCAAGGAGAAAAAACAAAATAGAGCAGGCAAAAAGAAAAAAAAGCCAATTATCTTAGGCTAAAATCCAACCAAAAAGAACGAGCCAACTACTTTAGGCCAAATCCAACTCCTCCAGTCGGGTCTCAGATGTAAAGCATTCACTGTCTCCAAATAGTTCCTGTTTTAGTTATATCCAGAGTCAACAAATATAGTTATGAGAAGTCTTTTCCATTGTAGACTCACACAAAGGCACTTTGTTTACACCAGGTGTTGTCTCAAGGTCAAATACTTTCAGATTCTTTTAGTATTTAATAATATTGTAATTTCTTCTTTTGCCACTAGATGTCCTTATGCACTATTTTATCAATGTCTGATTTAAAAAAAAAATTACAAAGTTTTTCTTTTAAAGTTCTTTATAGGGTATTTACTCTTGAGATTATATCTAAAAATTTTTTTCCACCTCTTGTAGATTTAGTAGTCCTTCTTTGAATCAATCTGAGTTCAATTTTAGAAGTTTTTTTTGTATTCCTTAAAAATCTTCCCCTTTGTAATAATTGCTCGCCGCCTTTAGATCTTAATTCTTCTGGGGTCTTTACTTTTTAGCTCTTCCCAGTCAGGTTTTTAGTCCAAAAGAAATAGGAAAAAGCACTGGTTCACCCAGTTTCAGCACGCTGTTGACAATCAGCTGTTTGTCGGAGCTCCGCAGCTCCTTGCTTTCCTTCCGGCTGGCGATGACTTGGGCTGCCTGGGCTCACCCGGCAGCCTTTCCTCCGTCCTTTCAGAGGGTTTCTTTGGTCCACTCAGACCGACCGCCGTCTGGTCTGGGCTCCTGAAGTATCCCTTCTTCGTTGCCCCTCCAGGGCAACTTTCCGACCCTTTAGGGTCGCCGGGCAGAACGAAATCGGGCTGAGAAGCCGGAGCCCCGGCTTCTTCCACCTGTCTTGTTGGATGCCAAAACCTGAATCCAACCCTATTATTTTATGTTCTATATATTTACCCAGTTAAAAGTTTACCCCAAACTGCTTCCGGTTGGTGCTTGAGAAAGAGGTTGGGAAGTAGGGAGTGAAAGGAGGAAGGTGGAGTGGTTGAGAGTTTAGGGGGAGGAAGGTTTGGCAGGTGAAAGAGGGGGAAGCGGAGAGGGGGCAGCGGGGATCATACGTAAATTATATTTTTTTTTTGTGTACTGATGTTTTGTATTTATATCCATCAAATTCATGTTTATATTTTATTATATTTGAAAATAATAAAAAATTTAATTAAAAAAAAAAAAGATATTTCTAAAATACTTAATGTAATGCTCAAGGCAGTATATACAGCACTCCCTTCTCCAAAGAAGAAAGTTGAGTTAAGTGGAACTGACCATGTGTCTAGTCTAAAGATGACCAGTGAACCTAAGGGTGGATTTGAACCTGGGCCATCCTAGTTCAACACCTTCACATTACACCACACCAAACTCTCTTGTGAGCATGTCATACCAACTCTCTTGTAGGAATACCCCCAATAACATATGTCATATCAGAAATAGCTTCTGAAAAGACCTTTTTATTTTCTGTGGTGGTGAACTCAGCTAGTTATGTCTCATATGTGAAGATTCTTGAGGCAAAAAGTAGGTAGCTCCTTTGTAACTGTTCTTGTTCTGAGATGCAATTTATTTAGGTTATCTCTGTACTTATGCTCTGTATTAGCTTGTTTCCAACAATTCATGCCTATTAAAACACCGTGTTTCCCCGAAAATAAGACCTATCCCGATAATAAGCACTAGCTTGATTTTTACATGTGCGCCCAATATAAGCCCTACCCCAAAAATAAGCCCTAGATTTGGGGCGAGGCGCATGTGTAAAAATCAATCCAGGGCAGAGGTGGGGCTGCCCCACACGCCCCGCACCCGCTTACCTTAGGATCGCTACAGTCAGGCCTCCCACGCCCTGACACCTGTCACGCCGCTGCCTGAGTTGTTCTGTGGTCACTTGCGGCCGCACATGTGGCGTGGCTCGTTGTGCCGTTCACACCGCTCGAACGCCACGTGGGTCGTCGTGCCAATTGCGCCGCTGCTCGTGGCAGTACACCATGTGGCTTATCACGTCAATCACACTGCTGCCACTGCTCACAGGAGGCCGTGCGGTGGATCGTGCCAATTGCACCGCTGCTGCCACCGCTCGCAGGACACTGCGTGGCTCATCGCACCGATCGTGCTGCCTCTCGTGGCAGGAGGCCACGAGGCTCATCACGTCGATCGCGCCCACTCGCAATCAGCGTGATGACCCTCATGGCTTGCTGGTGCGAGAGGTGGCAGCAGCGTGAGAAGCCATGCAGTGTTGTGTCATGAGCAGCGGCAGCAGCGCTATGCGCCACATGGCATGCGGCCACAAGTAGCCGAAGAACTCGGGCAGCGGCGCGACAGGTGTCAGGGAGTGGGAGACCTGACTGCGGCAGTCCTAAGGTAAGACATCCCCTGAAAATAAGACCTGGTGCCTCTTTTGAAGGCAAAAAAATATAAGACCAGGCCTTATTTTCAGGGAAACATGGTATCAAATTACATAGTAAAATTTTACTGGAAAATACCTGTTTCGTCAAAGATCAAATATTTTAATTTATCAGTCTTTCTGAATGCAATCCAGTGCAATTTTCATATCTATAGTTAAGTATTTCACTATGTTTAGAAATAGCCCCCAAACTTTGCTTCCACCAAAAGCAGTAGGCTGGAAGAAAAAAAAAACATCAAAGTATTTGGAAATAAATTAGTGCCATGATTTGTATTCTTTAATCCAGCCAGGACTATATTTCCTGCTTGCAATCCTCAAGTATTCAAAAGGCTATTTGAGCGGCCCTTGGTGCTCTCTGAGCTTGCTTGTTTTCTTGCAGACGTTTCATTACGCTAACTAGGTAACATCATCAGCGCTATTAAGGAGTGCTGTTTCCTATCAGTTTATATTCTGGTGTCTTGCCTGTCTGGGTCTGAGTGCTCATTACTGGTGGAGAGGTGCTGGAGTCTTTCTCTTTTGGGTTGGTTGATTGCCTCTTTTGCATAATCTATAGATGTTAATGTCTATTCATGGCTGATTTGTCAAGAGTGCCAGGCTTCTAGAAATTCTCTGGCATTTTTGGATTTGGCCTGGTCTAGGATTGTCACATTTTCCCAATTGAAGCTATGGTTAAATCTGTCTATATCTTGTGAAATTAAAGAATTTTCATCATGCCTTTTGACTGCCAGTTGGTGTTCATGCATGCATTCTGCCAGTCTTCTGCCTGTTTGTCCTACATAGTGGTTGTTGCAGTTCTTACATTGTATGTTGTAGATGACTCCTGTTTTTTCTTCTGGGGTTGCTGGGTCTTTGGGTTTACTTAGGATGTTTTGAAGGGCTTTAGTTAGCTTATGTGCTACGCTGATTCCATGTGGTTGTAGTAGTCTATTTGAGGTTTCTGAGATATTCTTGATGTATGGCAGTGTAATTCTTTTTAGGGTTTGTGTTGGTTGTGCTATATTGGGTTGAGTGGTCAGGGACTTTTTGATGAAGTTGCGTGGGTATCCCTTTTGTTGGAATGTGTTGTATAGATGCTATTTGACATGCTACTTCATAATATGTGAATATTATAGATTTGTAGAATGAATTTTCTGAAACATAATTAAAACAGTTACATATCCTTTTAATACTGTGTGCACAATTATTAGGGAAGTGAATATTTTGACCATATCATCATTTTCATGCATATTTTCCACCTCCAAGCTGTATAAATTTGAATGCTTAGTGGAGATAAGCATATCAGGTGATGTGTATTTGTGTAATGAGGGAGGGTGTGGTCTAAGGAGATCAACACCCTATCAAGGTGTGCATAATTATTAAACAGCTTGTTTTCCTCAGGAAAAATGGGCCAAAAAAGGGGATTTAACTGACTCTGAAAAGTCAAAAATGATAAAAAGTCTTTCAGAGGGATGCAGCACTCATGAAATTGCTAAGATATTGGGGCGTGATCACAGAATCATCAAACGTTTTGTTGCAAATAGTCAACAGGGTCGCAAGAAATGTGCTGAGAAAAAAAGTGGCACATTAACTGCCAAAGATTTGAGAAGAACCAAACATAAAGCTACCAGGAACCCGTTATCCTCCAGTGCTGCCATATTCCAGAACTGCAACCTACCTGGAGTGCCCAGACGTACAAGGTGCTCAGTGCTCAGAGACATGGCCAAGGTAAGGAAGGCTGAAACCCACCCACTGAACAAAACACATAGGTTGAAACGTCAAGACTGGGCCAAGAAATATCTGAAGACAGAATTTTCAAAGGTTTTATTAACTGATGAGATGAGAATGACTCTTGACAGACCAGATGGATGGCCCGTGGTTGGATCAGTAATGGACACACAGCTCCACTTGGACTCAGACGCCAGCAAGGTGGAGGTGGGGCACTGGTATGGGCTGGTATTATTAAGGATAAGCTAGTTGGAGCTTTTCGGGTTGAAGATGGACTCAAAATCAACTCCCAAACCTACTGCCAGTTTTTAGAAGACACTTTCTTCAAGCAGTGGTACAGCAAAAATTCTGCATCTTTCACGAAGACCATGATTGTTATGCAAGACAATACTCCACCGTATGCATCGAAGTACTCCTCTGCTTAGCTAGCCAGTAAAGGCCTTAAAGATGAAAGAATAATGACATGGCCCCCTTCCTCGCCTGACCTAAACCCTATTGAGAACCTGTGGGACCTTCTTAAATGGGAGATTTACGGTGAAGGAAAACAGTACACCTCTCTGAACAGTGTCTGGGAGGCTGTGGTTGCTGCTGCACACACATTCTCCTAAGAAAGCCAAAACCTCACTTTTACTTTCTTAAATATTCAAGTTTGAGGTTTATTAACATTTTGGGTTGAACGAGAGCACTGTAGTTATTCAATAAGAAAATTAATCCTCCAAAATACAACTTGCCTAATAATTCTGCACACAGTGTAGTGAAAACTCTGATTAACAGCTTCATAAGATGTGATATAACTGCCCTTCAATTCAGTTGTCAAATTAAACCAAGAACAGGATTGTCTACTTTATTACGCTAAGAGTACAATAGTAAAATGGAAGTTTAAATTTGCTGTATTATCAGAATGGTAATAAATAGTATCTCACCTCAGTCAACTGTCCTGCACCAAAAAACTTAACAGTACACATTCTCAGGATTTTTTTATATGGCATTTTCCAAACTGATCTAACTAGAATTGTTCCAGGAGCAAAGACACAAACACTGATTCCCATCGCAGCAAAAAGTTTTGGAGTCAGGAAAGCAGCATAATAGAATGGATTTAACCCCTCCATTTTACAGACTTATGTTTTGTACCATGTAGCAGCCTTCTCAAGTACATCAAATTCAACGCAGCCCACCATAATGTACAGTCCACATGACAGGGTGAAGTAATGAGATATAAAATAGATGATGCAATCTACTACAGGGGCAAGATGTGCAGAACAATGCAACTGTCTCCAGTTTTGTAATTAAAGTACAGAATCAAACACAGAAACTTATCAATCAGAAATAATCCTACAAGCTTACAGCTCATCACATTCAAGAATTAGATTCTATTCTGCATCAAAGAAAATGTCAGTCTACTCTAGGGCAAAAATCATATAGCAATCAAGTTGCTGTAAACTAATCTGTCCAAGATCTGATATACAACCAATCTATATATTTTATATCTAGCTTTATTGAAAAAAATAAAGTAATACAAATATAACAAAAAAGAAATCAAAGACCTAAAAGTGCAAAAAGTAAAAAATAGAAAAGAAAAAATATAAAGTAGTGTGGGAACAATCCAGAGAAAGAAACATTTTTGGGAATATCTGTCCCACTCCTGCCCAGGCCCCCCACAGGAACCCTTGACGCGAACGATGTAGAGCTAACCACACCCACTCCATCCATGCCCACCCAGTAGGCCACACCCATTGTGGCCACACCCACCCAGCCCCCCCCCGAGGGCAACCACAATGCTGATGTGGCCCTCAGTTAAATTGAGTTTGACACCCCTGCTCTACATCGTTCGCGTCAAGGGTGCCTGTGGGGGCCTGGGCAGGAGTGGGACAGATCTGAGGGTCTCTGGCAGAAGGGGGTGGGACCAGGGCAAGTGCCAAGGCATGGTCCACTGGAGGAGCCTCACTGTTCCTCTCAGGCCATGCGGGGGGGGGGGGGCTGGATGGTGGCACGGGCTGCCCGGAGCCTTGGGCAGCAGAGGTCAAATGCCCAGCCTGGCCCTCGAGCACCCGCGGCACCAAGCCCAGCCCCACTTCCCCAAGGGGGCTCCCAGCTGCACTTACCTCCTCCTCAAGGCTGCTGCTGCTGTGCTTGCTCTCCTTACCCAGGTTGCTCATGATGGGTACGAGGGCAAAGTCAGAGGGAGGCCCATTCCCTCTCCATGGGAGGAGACCCAGCTTTGTATCCAAAACTTTCTTAGCAATAGGATGGGAGACCCCCAGGATAGGCCAGGAGGAGGGGGCAAGGGGATGGTGAAAGGGCAGCAGGGCAAGACTAAGGCAGGACTTCCCTCAGACCCTCCCTCTCCTTCTTTCCTTTCTTCCTTCCTAAGTACAGAGTGGTGGGAAAATATTTGAGATGAGGGAGAAAAACAGGCAAGAAACGCAGCTGGGGAGGTGTTACCCTTCGTGAGGAATGAAGAAATGCACCATCACCTGGAAGTGGCCAGCACATGGTCCTCACCTACTTCACATATCTGGCTTGGTGGGCTCTGGGGGAGGGGATGCCATGAGCAGTGTAAGAGTCAACATTACCTGCGCAATGCCGCCCAGCCCCCAGCCTGCCCGGTTTCGGCAGGCAGCGGGGTGCTCTCCTCACAGCGCCGAGAGGTTGAGCCGGGAAGTGCGAAGCTCGCCAGCTTTGCACCTTGCTGCCTGCTGAAACTGGGTAGGCTGGGGACTAGGCAGCATTGCACTTCTCACCAGATTCATGCCCCCCTGGCTCAGCTCTTGGCGCTGTGAGGAGAGCGCCCCGCTGCCTGCTGAAACCAGGCAGGCTGGGAGCTGGGCAGCCTCGTGTTTCTTTTTGGATTTGCGCCACCTGGCTCAGCCTCTCGGCGCCGTGAGGAGAGCACCCCGCTGCCTGCCGAAACCCCTCCCCCAGAGCCCATCAAGCCGGATATGTGAAGTAGGCGAGGGCCATTTGCTGGCCACTTCCAGGCGATGGTGCATTTTTTCATTCCTCACAAAGGGCGACACCTCCCCAGCATGCACCCAGGGGGTGGGGCTGACACGGCAGGGGCTGGTTCCTCGCTGTTTCCAGACGGCCTTATGGAGCTAAGACTGAATGCGTTTCAGCATAGATGGCCACCACAAAATTGTACATTGGCTCCCGACCTGCCTGGGGCAGGGCCACGGCAGCAGGGGCCGTTCCCTCACTGTTTCCAGGATGGCTTCGCGGGCCACATGAAACCACTTCACGGGCCGCATCCGGCCCCCGGGCCTTCTGTTTGACACGTCTGACATAGAGGCATGTAAAACCATACTCCATAAAATGGAAATTGTGCTTTTAAATTCAGTTATGTAGAAACCAAAGAAAAGACCATGTGATCACAAAAATAAGAATAGTGTCCTAATAAAAAAATGGTTATCTACATAAAATCAAAGTCCTACTCACTACATTATTATTACTAGCAAGCTGTAATTACAACTTGCCAACTACCTTTCATGTCCCCAATCTCATGTTGTTGACAGTTCACAATACGCTCGCTGGTGAAGCATACAGTTAAAGCCCACAGGCAGCCTCCATCGAAAATATACTGATTTCCTTACCCAATTGCTTAAGAAATTTGGCAGAGTACGCCACAGCGAGGATTTCGGCTGCGCTGCACAATTTTTACCGAATAAATGAAAATGATTTTAGGCCTCTTGGTCCAACATCAGATCGCATTCAAGTCATAAAACTTAGACAAGACTGTCTCGGGTGTTTTGGCACAGAATTACAAGACGATTTTAAGAGTAAAATACATATCACCATCGTAGAATTTGTTGGCCTTCTTCCCACCTTTCACGCTCAAAAGCAACTCCAGGTCCATCTCTTCCACATGCCACCTCTCCCCTCCATTCCTCTTTCCATTTGCACCATCGCACATCACATCCGTATCTCCCCAAACTCTTTTGCACTGTAAAACACTTATTTGGTCGCGGTCTCCTATCTTCTCAACGGCCACACAGGCAGCTCTCTTATTAACCCGCCTACCCACCCCTCGGTTTAACTGCGGCCGCTTGATCTTCCTTCGCCGCATGGAGCAGCACCGGGGTCCCAAACTCTTACCATGGGTCGAACTCGTGTATGATGCTCTCAAAGCGGATGACGGCGAAGAGCCTGGAACTGAAACCAGCCAACCAGGCCAGGAAAAGGATTGTGAAGGAGAGCAGCGACTGCCAGCCCGCCGGCTGCGACAGGCCCCCTCCTCCCGCTGCGGCTCCGGGGCCAGTAGCCGCCAATGAGGAGCCTCGGCTGTTGGCCAGAGCTTGGGAATTTGAAGATGACGAGACGGCAGCGCTGGATTTGGGCTTCTGGTCGGTGACTGAATGTTCCGCCATGTTGTTCCCCGGAGTCCTCGCTGTTTCTCCACCTAAGGCGCGGCGGCGGAACAGAATCCGTCCCGTTCCCTCAGCGCGCTTCGCAAACGAAGAGGAAACGGCTGAAGTCGCTATTTTGTCCGCGTCCCTTTTACTGACGGGGGAAGCACTTCCCTGCCGCCACCTCTCCTTGAGCGACCCAAGAACTATCGCCCCTTGCGGCAGTCGCCGCCAACAGCCGAACGCTGGGCCAGAAAACGGGCGCGAGACTGAAGAAGCGCGCGAGAGAGATGTGGCGGAGGGGTGGGAGAGGAAGTAGAGGATATGCGAATAAGCGGGGCGACAGTTCGAGAAGGAGCGGACCTTCGAACCGAAGATAGCAAAAGTAACTTCCGTTGAAAATAAATTGGTTCCGGATGGCGTTCGAAGTAGGTTGAGGAAAATGAAGTGGGAGGAGAAATAAAGCGCGGAACCATAGATAGCCGTTGAGCAGCGCGTGCGAAAAGACGACGGGAAAGGCTAAGATGGCTAATCGAGGCACGCGGCGCGAGCGACCACTGAGACTGAAGTGGGCGGAGCCGACGAGACTTCTTCCGTTTGCATCAAGAACTATTAACCTGTCAGGAGCGACAGGGACTTCAAAAGGACAAAGCGATAGCCAATCGGGATCGAGAACTATAGAGAAAGGCGGTTACTTTATCAGTTTTTACCAATGATAAAATGCTAAGTAGAATCGTTTGATTGGCTGAGACGGCAACCGGTGATGGCGTAAAAATTGCCTTTTCTCTTTCACGTGAGGCAAATTAACTCCAATCACTGCAGTACTGTATGTTATGTTAAAAGAGGAAATTCTAGAAGTCATCTATTGCTTTTGCATTCGTAGCGAGGAAGCGCGAGGCATATTGGGGCTTTTAGTTTCTAGGAATTGTTGCTTTTCATATGTCAAGCGTTCTACCCACCCCTGTTGTCATGGTAAACCTGGAGGACACACCCGTCAAAATTTGCACGCCTGTTTTCTGAAGCTGAGTGTAAAAGAAACTGAAGTACAGTGCAGAAGGTTATTGTAACACTAGCATGCTCAATGCAAAATGCAACTTAAAAAACACTCCAAATCACACAAACATGCAGGCTAATAAGTACTTAGGGCAACTAGAGCTAGAGAGAGAGAGCTTGCATAACCCAAACGACGTTTCCCAATCTTGGGAACTTCTCGGCAGGGCTGTTGCTGAGAATTCTGGCAATCCATACAATGTGATCATTGTATCTCAAACTTCTTACAATGGGAAACGCTGTTCTAAATAGCCACACTGAAGCAGTAATACATGGGATAAAGACAAAATGAGACTGGATACAACAGCAGATGCCCAGGTTCATGTTATAATTAATATTTAGACTGAGCTATAGGATCCTTTTCAATGTATCAAATTCACAGAGCAGGAAGTACTGATGGACAACTGTTGCTTTATATTCTCATACTATGGTAATACAGGTAGTCCTTGACTTATAACCATTTGTTTAGTGACCCTTTGAAGTTACAACAGCACTTAAAAAGTGACTTATGACTGTTTTTCACATGACCATTGCAGCATCCCCATCGTCACATGATCAAAATACAGTGGCTTGGCAACTGGCATGTATTTATGATGGTTGTGAAGGGATTTTATTGTGTTTATGATTTTAGTATGTTTAAGCTTGATACTAGTGTGAGAAAGGAAGAAGTTTAAAAATAAACCGGTCACAATTGATTAACAATAGAAGGATTAGCCAAGCCCTGCAGGTAGGCACTAGATTCCAGGAGGCTTGGCTAGAAGACACACTTAACAAGACAAAAGGATGGCAGAGAGAAGTTCTGAACAATGTAACTGAGGGGGAGGGATGATGTATTCTGGCTAGGCGGATCGGACAGATTGTGCCCCCGGAAGTCCTCTCAA
>NW_015389431.1:3831-5171 GCF_001527695.2 Protobothrops mucrosquamatus | reverse complement strand
CTTCTCTAATTCGAGTTAGCTGAGATTTGTGGTGGGAATGACCAGGATGTGTAGAACTAAAAGTTCTGTTTTCTTTTCTGTTCTCTTTTTGTTGTCTTGGTATGTATATGTGTGTCAAAGTTTTTGTGTGTGAGGTAAATGTGATTGTTAATTGTTTCTAATCCCAAGAGAAATACTTTCACTCAGTTTGTCTGGCCAAAGTTAGCAGGAATAATAAAGTTAGAAGGAACCTTGGAGGTCATCTAATCCAACCCCCTGCTTTCTCTGGCTGTGTTGCTTTAAGGGTGAGAGAGAGAGAGACATAAAGGAAAAGGGGGGGGGGGTTGATCTTTTTAACTATTTTCTTTTGTTTAGAATTCTGGTTTGAGGAAGGAGGGGTGGATGAGAATGTTTTGTTTTTTTGTTTTTGTTTTTTTTATTTTGTGAAGTTACTAATGAATGTTTTATTTGTAATTAATCAGAACACATATTGCAAATAAATATAGAGAGACATTACAAATGGAAGTTGTAGCATCACAATTAAAACTTGCTGTAAGTTTACTGTTAAGTAGTATTAGCCCTTGAACTTTTAGCAGATACTTTGTAAGGTACCATATTACATTAACATAGTATATTTGAACAAGTTGTTATCTATGCTTTAAGCTGAAGTCTCACCAACAATTCTTGATCCAAAATAAGAGTGCCTAAATTTGCATTGAAATTATATGCATACTTCTAAATCCCTTTAACTTTGATGGGTATTTTTCTGGAGAAGAATGTACAGCATTTCACTTGACAACTGTTAAAATGTTTTATTTGCAACTTTTAATAGAACTTTAATGTTTGGTATGCAAATAAAACTGGTAGTTTTGATAAAATTCTTGTAATAAAATACTTTTAATAATGTAAAAAATAAAAAAAAGCCTAATCCAAATATTCTGTAGTGCTCGTGGATTTGCCTTTATTATTTTACCACTCATATTTTTGTTCAGATTGTTCCTACTGTTAGTTTAAAAAGACAAATACATAAACCACTGTTCAGTTTGTTAAATAGATTTCAAAAAACTTTTAAATTCCTGAGTGTGGGTTTTTATTCATATGTAATTTTTGTTTCACCCTGAGTTTTGTAGATTCATTAATAATATACTTTGCACTCCATACATTACTCTGTTCTAAGCACTTTAACTAAAGGCCTAATTGCCTCTAAGCTGTATTAATTGAAGATTAATTTTGATTTGCTAATATTATAGTTGCAAGTATAGGCGAGTTACTGTCTGGCTGCAGTTGTTGGGCCATGAATCCAAAACATCTGGACAGCATCTGCTTGATTGTCTTGGTCTAGAATGACTTTGCAATACATT
>NW_015389431.1:0-1274 GCF_001527695.2 Protobothrops mucrosquamatus | reverse complement strand
TATGCCAGCAGCGATGGCCACAGTCCAGATGCCTCCAAAGTCCACAGCAACAGTTGGCACCACCAGTCTCTCTCCTCCTGGTGCTTCTTCTCTAGGATTCTTCTTCAGGTTTCAGGGTTCAAAACCACCCCCCTCCCTTACTCTTTATTATTAAAATCCGAGGCTAGAAACCCCAGCCAACTCCCTTACTTCACACTCTTGCTTGCCTCCGTCTCAGATATCCTCCCACGGAGGAAGCAATAAAACTTCACTCTATCTAGCCTCTATTTAAAATACCCTTGATAGAAAAATAAAATAAGCTTCCAGACCTTCCCTTCTCAACTCCAACCACACCGGCCTTCTCCTTTTCTTCCCTTTTCTAGCCTTCCTCCTTCCACTCACGCCAGCCACACCCAAGCCAACTGCAGCTGTCCCAATCTTTCCCTTCCCAGTCAAGCTCCTGCAAGCACTCTCAGGCAGTCCCCGCTACACTTGATATGTAAAAAGGTAAATAGGCAAGCAATCAGGAAACAAAGAGGGGGAGGGAAGCCTCCAGCCCTTAGGCCATTTCAGTGCATTCAGGTAGATTTTACTACCCATGTAGTAATGCAACAACTAATATGGTTTCTAGAATACCATTGGAAGTAATATGTGCATAAAATGTCCAGATATTTTGATTTTCTCAGGAAACAAGGATTGCTGGCACAAACACCTCCCTTGGAGTTTCCAGTCCACAGATTCCAGATCAGAGATTGGGTGCTGATCCGGAGTTGGAAGGAGGAGAAGCTGGTTCTGAAGTGGGAAGGCCTTTCCAGCTGCTGCTGAAATCCGAAACAGCAGTATGAACAGCAGGGAAAGGCTGGACCCACTACACCCATGTGAAAGGACCAGTGGACGCTCCAACCAAGTGGGAAAGTGTGCCTCAACCTGACCCTTTGAAGTTGATAATAAGAAAAAGCAAAATATAGAGACATTAGGGAAAAAAAAAGGAGGGTTTAAATGTGTTGGTTTTGTGACTGTAAATGTTGGTGTAATTGTGTTGTTGTACCCATTGCCCAGACTGCGCACTGATACACAGAGACTGCGGAGAAGAGTGTGAAACTGTCTATCTAGACCCATACCAGTCGGGTTTCAGGCCGGGGCACAGCACGGAAACGGCATTGGTCGCGTTGGTCAATGATCTCTGGAGGGCCCGGGACAGAGGGCACTCCTCTGTCCTTGTTCTTTTGGACCTCTCAGCGGCTTTTGATACCGTAGACCACGGTATCATGCTGCGGCGTCTCGGTGAGTTGGGA
>NW_015389430.1:134145-136178 GCF_001527695.2 Protobothrops mucrosquamatus | reverse complement strand
AGAACGATTTGAGGACCCATCCATAGGCCTCAAAGCAGCAAGACAAATTCACAAAATAAGACAAGCCGGAAGGCCTGCCCTGGAGTACGTACGAGAATTCCGCAAGTTAGCAGGCCGAACAGAGGGGTGGTCCGAACAATCCCTGGTTCAATACTTTGTTGAGGGATTGGACGATCACCTCTCTCAGGCTTGCATCTATTGAGACGTACCTGATCGGCTACATGAGTGGTACCAGACAGCAGTGAAGCTAGACGTTAAGCTCTCTCGCTATAAGAAGCCTCCCCCACGCGAACCCGAGCAGCAACCAGAGTTACCCGGACAGCAATCACCCCCACGAAAACCCTCAACTACGACATTGGCTGAAAGTCCCAGACCACCGACACGTCCTTCCTTCAAGTGTTTCCGGTGTGGACAAGAAGGACATCGAGCGGCCACCTGTCCAATCCCTTACCCCCGACGGCAGAGCAGACCAGAACCAGCAATACGAAAGAAGCCTGCTCAGCGGATAACGAGAGAAAAATCCAACCGGCTCACACAGGAGGACACTGGGATTCCGGTTGGACCCTCCCCTGATCTACCCTCCTTTGACAGCGATGATGGAGAGAACGATCCGATGGTGAGTCAACAAATCCCGTCTTTTTCACTGGCCGCCAAACTTATAATCCCTAAGTCTGGGGCACAAATGGACTTAAATGTGCTAATTGACACTGGATGCACCCGCTGCATCATTAGTCGGCAGTTTGCAATGAAAATGGGCATACGTGCAAAACAACTTTCCGAACCGGTGACGTTTGAGCAAGCCGATGGCTCCCTGATGGGGGGGACTCTTGTCACACAATTAACTGAGCCTTTACGCCTAGAAATAGGTGCACATTGGGAGTTTATTCGCTTCCTGGTAGCTCCAAAAATGACTGAGGCGGTGGTCCTAGGGTTAGCCTGGTTAGACAAATGGAAACCATTCATCTGGTGGGAGAAAGGAATGAGAACCGTGAGACTACCTATAGGACCTGATCCCCCCATTGAGTCAACAGATGTTGCAGGACACCTTAGGCCACCCAACGAGCGAGTGCACATGGCCACCTCACTGCCTCCAGGCGATCCAGTCATCCCCAATGAATACTGGGACCTGGCAGAGGTTTTCAGTGAGAAAGAATGTGATGCCCTACCTCCACACAGACCCAATGACTGCTCCATTGAACTGGTGCCAGGAGCTAAACTCCCACGACCCAGAATGTATGCTATGTCCCCCCTTGAAATGGAGAAGATGCAGCGATACGTGAACAAAAACCTAGCGAGGGGGTTTATCGAACGGGCCAAATCAACCATGGGAGCCCCTGTATTATTCAAAGAGAAAAAGGATGGGTCTCTACGTCTCTGCGTGGACTACAAAGGTCTCAACGCTGTAAGTGTGGAGAACAAATACCCACTCCCCCTCCTAAAGGACTTATTAACCCATCTGGCTAAGGGGAGTGTCTTCACTAAATTAGACCTGAGAGAGGCATATTACCGAGTGAGGATAAAAGAGGGAGACGAGTGGAAAACTGCCTTCAACTGTCCTATGGGGAGCTATCAGTTCAAAGTCATGCCATTTGGCCTACAGGGGGCCCCATCTGTGTTTATGCAATTGATTAACGAGGTACTACATGATCATTTGTACAAGGGGTTTTTGGTGTATCTTGATGATATCCTGATATATAGCACGAACATGACTGATCACATAAAGCTGGTGAGAGAAGTGTTAAAGAAACTGTTGAATGCCAAGCTTTATGCCAAACTGTCGAAATGTGAATTTCACCAAACCCAATTGGACTATCTTGGCTACAGAATTTCCAACGAGGGGATTGAAATGGACCCAGCCAAGGTGAGAACCATAATCGAATGGCAACCCCCAAAGACTCGCAAACAGCTCCAGAGTTTTCTGGGATTTGCCAACTTTTATCGCCAATTTATCCCCTCTTTTGCCGAAATTGCCTTGCCTCTCACCGAACTACTCAAAACAGGCAAAGGGGGAGGAAAGCCACGGCCAGGCCAAC
>NW_015389430.1:127435-131561 GCF_001527695.2 Protobothrops mucrosquamatus | reverse complement strand
TTTTGTCATGGGACCAACTACTGACATCATGACTAATATATCCAAAGCCTTCCCCTTTACACCACTCCTTTAGCCACATATTGAATTGTGCTATACGCTGGCCTTTTCCGTTTTGATCTTTATACACTGGTATAACCTCTGAAAAAGTTAGCCTACAGCCTATTTTGCTAAGTTCCTGCCCCAAGCTCTGGAAATCGTTCTGCACAGAGAGTACATCTTTTGGGGACAGATCATTAGTGCCAAGATGTACAATAGCCTCCACTTCACAGTCCTTGCTGGCATTCTTGATTATTTTACAAATACGCTTCTTGTCCCTACTGGCAGTAGCACCTGGAAGACACCTGACCTCATTCGAAGCCTCTGTGTCCTTTCCTAAATTTACATCCCTTATAATTGAATCACTAACCAGAAGGTGGTTTCTCTTTTTGGGTGCCTTTCTGTTCTTGCGTGACTTATGTGTAATACCTGATTCGCACTTCTCCCTGTCGGAAACAAGTTCTTCATCTCGGTCCACAATCCCCTGCTTATTTGAGTTATCATCACAAATACCTTTACCTGTCACCTTAATTTCCCTATTAAGGTCAGTAAGGGCGTTGTATCTGTTGTGCAGGGACACAGTGAAAGCTTTGTGTTTATGGTTCACAGCTCTCACCCTGCCAGATCCCACGGTTGTCCACACTGCCCTTCTCCCTGCAGGATCTTTGTGGTAGAGGGGGCTGATACCGCGGAGGCTCAATAGAGTAGAAGGGCTGAACTGGAGACCTAATTTCTGCCTGAAGAGCACAGATTACAGACCCTAGATAGATAACCTGTCCTTGTAGACTAGTGATTTTTTTACAGATAGGACAGTTTCCAAGTTTGAAGAGGGTACTGCGAAAAACAGCTGCAAAGCAAGTGTTGCACTGTACTAAGCCAGACATTCTTAGATACAAGTAATCTCAGACACACTTGCCCTGAATGTACCACTGCTGTTTATGATTTTTAGTTATATCAGCTAATTAGCCTTTGCTAATTTTGCCCTCCCCCCTTCTTTTCACTCACAGTTGTAAAATTCCAAGCAAGCAGCTCCAAATAAAATTCCAAGCCAGCAAGTAATTCCCAGCAAGAAGTTTCCAGCAAACTCTAGGGAGTTAAATGCAATGAAGTATCCAATCAGTTGGGCCTTTGCTAATTTTGCCCTCCCCCCATCTTTTCACTCACAGTTGTAAAATTCCAAGCAAGCAGCTCCAAATAAAATTCCAAGCCAGCAAGGAATGAACAAGGGAGTTTGCAACCATGTGCGTTCACCTCACATAAATTAACCAATGCTGAGCGAGGGTGGGCGATTTGGGAGAAGGAGGCGTACGCGGTAAGGTGGGCGTTAGCCACATGGCGTCATTTTTTAGAAGGAGCAAAAGAAACATTTGAGGTGTGGGCTGACCACAAAAATCTGGAAGCACATGAAAGGGGGGACAGTATGGTGACGGAGGAGGAAAACCAGCACAGGATCCAAAGCAACTCACCGTACTGGAAAGAGAGCATGAGCCGCGGATCCTCCGGCGTGTGTTCTGGCCGCTGAAACAGCAGACGGGCGGTTCCAGAAAGCATTGGACACCGCGCATGCGCAGATAGGCTGCCGCGCCTGCGCAGAAGGTTAAGCCGCCAAACAGCTGATGAGCGGCAAGCCGGTGAACAGCTGATGGGCGGTAGCCCGAAGAATGTAATGCCGGAGCAGGGCGTCCCAGAGAAGCCTCAGATGTGATAGATGCTTTCTCTGATTGCTGCTGGGTGCTGGTTGGGAGACAAGAGGGTGGGGTTGTGGTTTGTTGGGCAGGGGTGTGGCAGGGTTGTGGCTGATGACTAATTAGGTGGAGGGTGGGGTAGTAATTGCAAGAGTGTATTTAAGCAGCGCTGGGAGGCAGTTGCTCCCAGCGCAAACTTTGTATAGCACAGAGCCTGATTGCTAGAGGTCTGTGTTGAATCATCGCTTTACCTCAAAGTAAACTGGAGCTGACTGGATCAAGGTGCCTTCGTGTCTTCCTTTTTTCTACAATAGTCCGGTAGGAAAGCTGACATATGTGTCTTTGGGACTCCTTGCTACTGCAAAAAAAGATGATTAATTGTTGCATACTGTGTGTGTCCAATTTGTTTTCCTTTTCCTTGGAGCCAAGGAGGGGAAGGGAAATCTTTATAGAAAACCAATTTGGTTTCAGGGTTATAGCCACAGTCTGCAAGGCTGGATTTGAGTTCAAATCCTGCTTTGGCCATGAGGGATGGCTGAGTGTTTTGGGGCTGGTTTATTTTTGTTCAGCCCTAGGAGGGAGGTTTTGGCAAGCCACTGCAAATATTATGGCAATTTTCCTCCTGAGGGCTGTTTCAAGCAAAGGTTTTGTATACATTTTTACTCTGTCTGGTTTAGTGAGTGGGGGAAGGGGGAGAAAATCTTTTGTCTTCTTAGCTATCCTGTTTGATGTCTGCCTGAGACAAAAGGCATTCCAGAAATGTTGGCCCAATGCTATTTGGTGAGCCTATGTGCTTTACCTTTTAAAATCCTGAATGTGTTATTTACAATAAGTTTATTGAGTTATATTTTTGTGACATGGTATCTAATCAGGGTGAAAGGGGGAGGAGAAAGAAAAATGTGACAATTTTTGATAGAGCTTCCATGGACAAGTATAGTCTATCTGATACAGGACAAATTATTTTCTTTCTTTCTTTTCTTTCCTCCACTTTTAAGCTGTGGAAGCAAATACATTTTTATGTAGCTTCCCAGTTTTGTAAGATCTTATTTTGGAAATTATAAAGAAATGGGAAAGCAACTTTTTGGCAGAAGAAAGGATTGAGGGTGTTTAACAAATAAAGCCCAATTGGTATGACAGGAGATAAAATATCTAGGATATCTTATAGCTGAAGGGGAAAGGAAAATAGATAGTAAAAGGATTGAGGCTATAGTAGATTTATAATTACCAAACAACAAAAATGGTCTTAAGGGGATTTTGTGGTTATCACAAGGTACTGCAAGAATGGTGATCCAAAAACTATATGAGGGGAATCATTGGGGAATTAAAGCATAGGTAGAAATGTATTTGAAATTCTATGCTACCCTTGGAATTTATGGGATAGCCCAAAGGGCTACAGAGGGATGTTTGATATGTAAAAGGGTTAATAACGGGTTAAACTCCCAAAGGAGGGAGACAAATAGCTAAATGTAGAACAAGTACTGGGGTCTCTGTCTTCTCTTTGACAGGAAGGCTTGGTGGCGCAAACAACTCCTTTGGAATTTCCAGTCCATAAGATCTAGCCGGGACAGTGGGTGTTGATTCGTAAATGGAAGGAGGAACTTCTACAACCAAAGAAGGGAAGTTCCTTATGTTAAATCTGCTGTCCGGAGGGCTGAGAAGGGTTGGACTCACTACACACGAGCAAAGGTGGTGACTGGACCTGAAAGAGGTTGGACGGTTATTCCAGAACAAGGACTGAAAGCCACGTTTAAAAGGACTTGAATGGGTAGTGGACCAGAACCCCTACCTATTTTGAATATCTTTATTAGAATTTCAGGTGACCCCAGACGAAGAACAAAGATGTTGGTGGTGACTCATCAGAGAAGTAAAAGTGGTTTGTTACAAATAAAATGAATAACTAAGACAGAAGTTGTTGTGTCCTGAGCCTGCAAGAGGCAGGCTCGGGATGTTGCAAGAGTCCCGGGCATTTGCAGAAGCTGCCCGGGACCAGACTGAGCGGCGCCAGCCTTGTGCGCATGCGCAAGGCGGGAAAAGCCTGCCTCATGATTGGTTGAACTTGCCTGGGAATCAGAGGGTATAAATAGAGGCCTGCGTGCCTCTGCTCTGGTTGTTCGTAGAATGGAGCAAACAATAAAGACTTGTTGGAGATGCTTCGTCTCAAGCGCCATTATTCTCTGGACTTAACACTGGCGACGAAGGTGGGATTCAGTCTCTACAGCTAAGAAAAGCTAGAAGACTCACCCAAAGAAGTCCGGAAGAGAAACGGCGTGGAAGTCAGCGTTATCCTGCCAGTACGAAATCGCTGGAGGGTGCGTGCGGCTGAAGAAGAAGAAAACCTGATCATCGATCATGGCAAAAGTTGGGCGTTTAGCGGAATTCGACGTCTCTCACCCCGAGAGGTGGGA
>NW_015389430.1:121392-123618 GCF_001527695.2 Protobothrops mucrosquamatus | reverse complement strand
TTTTATAGATGGCACTTGCCACCAGCAAGATTAGCAAAAATGTTTAAAAATATGTCAGATAGATGTTGGAAATATAAGCACAATTCAGGCACGTACTATCATATTTGGTGGACATGTGGCAAAGCAAAGGCTTATTGGAAAAAGATACATGCGTGGTTAGAAAAAATATTAGGTGAACATGTTGATTTTAAACCTGAACCTTTCTTACTAAGTATGATGCCTGAAAAGATTAATAAGCAAAGTGTATATTTGACTTTACACGTCACCACAGCAGCAAGAATAATTTTTGCGCAATGTTGGAAGAACGAAGGACTACCATCAGAGGAAGAAATAATCAGAAAAATATTGGAATGCGCAGAGATGGACAGATTAACCATGAGATTGAAAGATAAAGAAGATACAGATTACTACCAAATTTGGGATTTATTTTATTGTTGGCTCGAGGACAGAATGAAGGATTAGGAATTGAATATGTATTAGCATAGCTGAGCCCAGACTGCTCGTTGGCTGAAAAATTAACATATGTATGTAAAAGAAAATCAATAAAATCTTTATATTTTTTTTTTCCAAAATGATGTATCACTGGTATTTAACACCAGATAAGTTATCTAGAACAGGGCTTTTCAACCTTTTCACAGATTGTACCACTTTTAGGACATGACAATATTTGAGTACCACCAGTGCTTAGGAAGGTGTCAAAAACTTGATGATGAAAAAAAGGGGGTGGGTGGGTTTTACTGATTAGATTAATTTGTTGTTATAGAAATGGCTAGTTTATAATATTAGGGAAAAGTAAAAAGTTGAGGTTCAAAGTTAATGCTTCCTTCTACTGCAACAGAGGAAGTCTGTTCTTTTTCCCTTCTCCCCCTCACTTTCCCCCCCTTTTCCTCCCCACTGTGTCCTACTATTTGCTTTTGTATTTTTGTGTTTTATTCTATAATCTAATAAAATATTACAAACTGTAGAAAAAAAGGAAAAAAGTACCAGTTTTAATTTCTTTGGTGGCTGTTCCTTTGCTGAATCACTTTCCCTTTGCACTGACAAATGTATGATGAATTTATTTATTTATTTATTTTATTATTTAAATTTATATACCGCCCTATCTCCCTTACGGGACTCAGGGCGGTGAACAGGCAATAATAAAAATCACAATAAATATTAAATAAAAAGCCTGCTCTAAAATACCCCATATAAAAACCCCTACCAAAACACAATCAAAACTACGCCAGGCCGGCTGCATGGAATAGATGGGTTTTCAAGGCTCGGCGAAAGAGGCACAGGTCCGCAGTTGTGCGTAGGTTGGGGGGTAGGTCATTCCAGAGGGCAGGAGCTGCCACAGAGAAGGCTCTCCCCCTGGGGGTCGCCAGCCAGCATTGACTGGCCGACGGCACCCTAAGGAGGCCCTCTCTGTGGGAGCGGACTGGTCGAAGGGAGGTATTTGGTAGGAGGCAGTCTTGCAAATACCTAGGTCCATTGCCATGGAGCGCTTTAAAGGTTGTTACTAACACCTTGAAGCACACCCGGAAGGCCACAGGCAGCCAGTGCAGCTCGCACAGGAGAGGTGTTATATGGGAGTATCTAGAGGCCCCCAAAATCCCCCACGCGGCCGCATTCTGAACTAGCTGGAGCCTCCAGGTGCACCTCAAGGGGAGCCCCATGTAGAGAGCATTGCAATAGTCCAGGCAGGAAACAACGAGGGCTTGAGTGACCGTGCGTAGAGCATCACGATCCAGAAAGGGGCGCAACTGGAGCATCAGGCAAGCCTGATGAAAAGCCCCCCTGGCCACGGCCGTCACATGATCGTCTAAAGACAGCCGAGCATCCAGGAGGACGCCCAGGTTGCGGGCCCTCTCCGCGGGGGCTAATGACTCGCCCCTGATAGCCAGAGATGGAGCCAACTGGCTATGTCGTGACGCTGGAAACCACAGCCACTCGGTCTTGGACGGGTTGAGTCGAAGCCTGTTCCTCCCCATCCAGACTCGCACGGCCTCCAGGCACCGGGACATCACTTCCGCGGCATCGTTGGCGTGGTCCGGGGTGGAGATGTACAGCTGGGTGTCATCTGCGTACTGATGAAACTCCACCCCGAAACCACGGATGATCTCACCCAGTGGCTTCATATAAATGTTGAACAGGAGAGGCGAGAGGACCGACCCCTGTGGTACCCCACAAGTGAGGCGCCTCGAGGTCGACCTCTGCCCCCCTGCCAACACAAATTGCGACCGG
>NW_015389430.1:117282-120585 GCF_001527695.2 Protobothrops mucrosquamatus | reverse complement strand
CTCACCCAGTGGCTTCATATAAATGTTGAACAGGAGAGGCGAGAGGACCGACCCCTGTGGTACCCCACAAGTGAGGCGCCTCGAGGTCGACCTCTGCCCCCCTGCCAACACAAATTGCGACCGGTCCGAGAGGTAGGAGGAGAACCACCGTAAAACGGTGCCCCCCAACCCCAACCCCCCTAACCGGTGCAACAAGATATCATGGTCGATGGTATCAAAAGCCGCTGAGAGGTCTAGCAGGACCAGGATAGAGGAACAGCCTCTATCCCGAGCCCTCCAGAGATCATCAACCAACGCGACCAATGCCGTTTCCGTGCTGTGCCCAGGCCGGAAGCCTGACTGGCGCGAGTCTAGATAGACAGTTTCTTCCAGGTGCTGAGGGAGCTGTCATGCCACCACACTCTCAACAACCTTCACAAGAAAGTGAAGGTTGGAGACAGGACGGTAGTTGGCCAAAACAGCCGGGTCCAGGGAAGGCTTCTTGAGGAGGGGCCTCACCACCGCCTCTTTCAAGGCGGCCGGCAAGAACCCCTCACTCAAAGAAGCGTTGACGATTCCCTGGAGCCAGCCTCGTGTAACCTCCCGGGAGGCCAGTACCAGCCAGGAGGGACACGGGTCCAGTAGACATGTGGTGGTGTTCAGCCGTCCCAGCATCCTGTCCATGTCCTCGGGAGTCACAGGATCAAACTCTTCCCAAAAAGTGGACTCAAGACCTGCCTCCATTGGCCCGTCTGAACTAGTCCAATCGGAGGCTAACCCGGCCTGGATCTGATCGATTTTGTCATGCAGGTAACACCCAAATTCCTCTGCCCGACCCTGCAAAGGGGCGTCCCGGACCCTCTGATGAAGGAGGGAGCGGGACACCCTAAACAGGGCGGCAGATCGGTTACCTGCAGACGCGATAAGAGCGGAGAAATAGTTTCGTTTCGCCGCTCTTATCACCACTAGGTAAGTCCTTAAATGGGACTTTACCAGTGTCCGGTTGGATTCGGAGCGGGTGGCCCTCCAATTACCCTCTAGGCATCTCTTCCGATGCTTCATCACCCTCAGCTCCTCAGAGAACCAAGGAGCCAAGGTAGTCCGGCATTGGGTGAGAGGCCGCAAAGGCACGACCCGGTCCAGGGCCCCCACGGCCGCACCATTCCAGGCGGCCACCAGGTCCTCAGTCGAGCTGCGGGTCAAGGTCTCGGGTATTGGCCCAAGCTCCGTCTGGAACCTCTCGGGGTCCATCAGGCACCTGGGGCGGAACCATTTTGTCACTTCTGGTTCCGCCTCCCCGCGGTGGGGCGTAGCGGTAGGAAAGGCCAGCCGAAGGAGAGAGTGATCTGACCATGACAGGGGCTCAACGACTATTTCCCCTAAACCACGACCACTCAACCACTGGCCGGAGGCAAAAACTAAGTCCAGTGTGTGTCCTCCGGTGTGGGTAGGGACATCAACTAATTGGGTCAGGTCCATGGCCATCATGGAGGCCATGAACTCCCGAGCCACCTCAGATGCTTCAAAATATCCATGTTTATTAATATGCACCACTACCAGCTAGCTCAGTGGTCTTCAAACCTGGCAGTTTTAAGACTTGTGGTCTTCAACTTCCAGAATTCCTCAGCCATCATAGCTGGTTGAGGAATTCTGGGAGTTGAAGTCCACAGGTCTTAAAGTTGTTAAGTTTGTAGACCCCTGAGCTAGCTGGTCAGCCCTTCTTAGCTCTCCTTCCACAGTGTAGTAAGAATGAACCCCCCCCCAATCCCTTCCCTGTACCCTTAAAGACACAAGAAAGGCTCACAAAGAAAAACATAAACTCCGGTTTTTTTTCTTTAAGCTGCCTCAGGTGTGTCACATGTCACAATGTTGCAACTCGAGACTGAAAGGCTCCGGCAATTGCAAAAAGCTTTAGCCTTAAATTAAGCTGTTTACCTTCAAAGAAAACTTTCTAAAAGCCATAGACAGACTCAAGATAAGGGGGTAAAACTATTACATTTGTTTAAAGGGATTAAACCTACAGAAGTCAACACTTTGGACTCATTGCTAGCCTAAAATACAGACTAAAATATTCCAATAACCAAAGCACACAAATCAAGCCTCTGAATTACAAAACGCTGTAAAAACTGTACAAAAATCCTTATGGTAATCCATTCAAGCTGCCAGGTGATCCAGAACTAAATAAACCCACCTCCTTTCCGACATGCCAGCTTTTCATTTCATCAGCGCTGATTGCATTCTCCTGGCTGGAGAAAACGAACCAGGGGACCTTTTCTTCCAGCAATAGCTGCTTCTTCTCTGTCCCTGTTTCCTCCCTGCCTGCTGACCTCTCCTTCTCTTTCCCTGTTGTCTTTTTTTCCCCTTTCCCGTCCAAACCACCTCCTTTTATAGCCTCTCCTCTCCTCCCCCTCCCCTTTTTCTTCAGTTCACCTCCAGCTCCAAGCTGCTTCAGGAAGCGCCAATCAGCTGGAGCCAATCAGCTAGAGCCCTGCCGGCTCCTGGGGCTTCTTCCAAGCCCCGACAGTCCTGCAGCTCCAGCTGCCTGTCCCTCAGGCTTGGGTCGCTTCGGCTCATTCCCCTCCCCCGCTACACTTGGCTAGTAGTCGCGTACCACCTGCCACATGGCAAAGTACCACAGGTGGTACGTGTACCACCGGTTGAAAAGCCCTGATCTAGAATGTATAAAGGTATTGTTATGGTTCCGGCTAATGAAACACTTCAAAGAACTTCCAGGCATTGATTTTCCTAAAAGTCACTTATTATGTTACAAAATGTCGGCACGGCACAACGAAGGTATGCTAAGATCTAAAATTCCCACCCACCGAGCAGTATTTTGCTAGCATTTCCACTCCCTACTTTGCTGTCATGATATACATTCACTAATTAGCATGAAGGGCAAAGGTTCCCTTCCTTTCTCCTCTGCTCTGCATTAACTCTAAAAATACCAGACAGTTCTGCATATTTTGTCAAAGCAAAAATATACAGTATTTGCAGCGTTGACATCCGGCCCCCCTTACAAGCAGGACAGATCCTGTAAAGTAAACAAAAGCATATGTTAATGACTAGTTTTCGGTTTGTTGGGATGTTTCACATGAAACCTTTTGACCAATCTGTCAGCTTTCACTTCACTGGATTTCACCCAGGTGGCTTCAGACAACGGGTATCCCTTCCATTGTACTAGGTACTGCAATTTCCCTTTAAAAATTCTAGAGTCAAGAATACGTTTCACTTCATAGTGGGTCTGTCCCGCAACTACGAGGGGCCCAGGTGCCTTCTTCGGGGGAGGTCTTAAAGTGGAGCCCCGATAAGGTTTCAACAAGCTGC
>NW_015389430.1:113309-116024 GCF_001527695.2 Protobothrops mucrosquamatus | reverse complement strand
CAACGGGTATCCCTTCCATTGTACTAGGTACTGCAATTTCCCTTTAAAAATTCTAGAGTCAAGAATACGTTTCACTTCATAGTGGGTCTGTCCCGCAACTACGAGGGGCCCAGGTGCCTTCTTCGGGGGAGGTCTTAAAGTGGAGCCCCGATAAGGTTTCAACAAGCTGCAATGGAAGACTGGGTGAATTCTCCCTAAACGTCTAGGGAGTTTTAGTTCTACGGTGACCGGATTGATGATCCTTACTATGGGGAAAGGCCCCAAGAATTTTGGTCCCAATTTCTTACTGGGCAATTTGAGGTGTAAATACTTAGTTGACAAATAGTTGCTGGTTCCGGTCTGCTCTGCAGTCGGGGGTATTCAGCCTGCTATCTTGCGAAATTCCCGCACGTACTCCTGGGCAGGCCTGCCGGCTTGTTTTATTTTGTGGATCTGTTCTCTTGCTTTAAGACCAATAGATGGGTCCTCCCTCTAGGCTGGATGCAATCACATCGACCATGGCCCCCGGGTCCGGGTAGAGATAGGACCAGCAATTCAAATGAGAATGCACTTGGTTGAGGAAAAAAAACAGCTTCTCTGGGTCCCCATCGAAGGTTGCTCTGAAAAGTTGTGCAATTATAGGCTGTTGCGGCCCCCACTGGGGCTGTTGCTGCTGGTGCAATGGCTGCTGGGCTCCCCTCTGCACCTGTGGCCCTCCCAGTTGCTGTTGGACTGCAGGGGCTAGTGGTATCATCTGCTGCTGCAGGCCTCTCAATGGTTGCTGGATGGGTGGGGGTTGCTGCTGAACTTCCCTCATCTGTGGGCCCATCAGCTGTTGCTCTCTTGGCTTCTCCAGCACCCCAAGCTGTTGCAAGGCCTCTATTAGCTGTGGTATGCTCAGCTGCTGCTGATCATCTACCTGTGGGGGGTGCCTATCTGCCCATTGCTGCAGAGGCCTCAGCCTGGGATTCCCTCTGTCTTCAGGACTGCAGTCCCTGATTGGGGAACCCAGGGTCTGATCTATGAGGGAGGGGCTGCAGGCTTCTCTCTGCAGGAATTGATTTCTGCTTTTCACATCTGGGGTCTGAAATCTTTCCAGTGACTTACCTGAATCTTCAGTTGCAGGTGGCCTGGCAGCTTTCCACTGATTTGTATTTGTCTGCCAAAATTCATCTTCCCACAGTATGCTGTCTTCAAGCAAACTCCCTTTTCTCATGATAGATTTTCTTCCCCTGAATCTTTAGCAGCTCCTCTCAAGCTTAGAGGCAGTGGATGGAGTGAAACCCCTTGCCAATCATTAAGAAGATATCAGCTAAGAGGCCCAGCCAGGGAGCAGTTTCTACCACATCCTGTTGATGTAACCAGGCTGATATCATGTGCTAGCCTGGAGTAGTTTCCCACATTGCCATGGTGATGTGAATGGATGAGATCATGTAGAGAGAAGAGGCACGCAGGCTTTGGGGGGGCAGTTTGCTGCTCACGACCTCTACCTGGCCCCTATCTCTACAGCCAACATCCAATGAGGGAGCAAAGAATTTTAGAAATGAACCACTGGCTTAAAAACTGGTGTCGTTGACTTCCGGTTCTGGGTCGCGGTGCTGAGGTCGTTCGGAGAGACTCCTCTCTTTGCCGGCCGAGTTTCCTCCGCCTGTAGACCCTTGATTGGGTTGAAAAGTCATCCTGGAGGGGCGACTACTGTTGAGGAGGCCCCTCGTTTGACTGCAGAAGGGCGGCGGTGTCTTCTGCAGTCCGAGTAAGCTCCTTTGGGCCGACAGAGTAAAGATCGATCAGTAAAATGGCCGATCACTTAGCTGCACCAGCCGTAAGCCACAAGAACATCTAAGCGAAATAGAACCACCGCGGAAGATTCGGTGAGATCTTTCCTTGCCTCTACTTTCCCTATTTACTCCTGTGAAAAGCTTTTTTGGAACTATTTCCCTATTTTGTTAAAGCGGTGTTGTTGATGGGGGAAGAAAAGCTTTGGAACAAAAGAAAAATTATTTTCTACTTTTTAATGGTTGATTTTATTTTTGGACATCTGGGGGTCCCAAAATTCCCTGATATAGAGACTTAATATGCTAGTTATTTGGATAATATTGCTTTCTTTTACTTTTCACTATTTGTTTTAATTAAAGAAAAGAAGGAAAAGGGAAAAGAGGAAAGAAATTATTTTTACTGGGGGTTTGGAAAGACTGAATAACTTTGGATAACCTTCTGGGGACATCTTGTGGTGAAATTACCAACTGCAATCATTATTTCCTTTTCTTGGACTCTGAGTTTGATTTTGACCTTCAAATTATCACAAAAAGGAAACGATAAAGAAGCTGTACAGCTGGGTGGAGGCGGATATTGACTGATTGTTATTAAATAAAGCCTCCACCAAAAGAATAATGGCTCTAAACATTACTGAAATGGAGGAACCCTGCCTAGACTTTGATTACAAGCATATATTTGATAAAATTCTTGAAAATACTGAGCTAATAGTTGCCTGTACAAAAGAGATTATTTTTCAACGAAAAATTAAAGCACAAGGTGTAAATAATAATAATAATAATAATAATAATAATAATAATAATAATAATAATAATAATAATAATAATAATAATAATAATAATAATAATAATAATAATTTAATTTATATACCGCCCTTCTCCCGTAGGACTCAGGGCGGTGCACAGCATATTAAAACAGATACAAACAAAATACATCAAAAAACAAAAAAACCCCATAAAACCA
>NW_015389430.1:107216-112762 GCF_001527695.2 Protobothrops mucrosquamatus | reverse complement strand
GCCGAGGCGCCGGCAGCCACAGCCACTCGGTCTTGGAGGGGTTGAGCCTGAGTCTGTTCCTCCCCATCCAGACCCATACGGCCTCCAGGCAACGGGCCATCACGTCAAGGGCATCGTTGGGGTGGCCTGGGGTGGAAATGTACAGCTGCGTATCGTCAGCGTACTGATGGAAATCCACCCCAAAGCCACGAATGATCTCCCCCAGCGGCTTTACATAAATATTGAACAAGAGGGGGGAGAGCACTTTGCAGGCCAAGAAACAGTAGAGGGGATGTATACCCAAGAGACCTATTGTAATGGTTCCGACTAATGAAACATTTCAAAGAACTTCCAGGCATTTTATCCTAAAAAGCTTTTTAATTCATGTGACAAAATGTCGGCACGGCATGATGAAAGGATGCTAAGATCTGAAATCTCCACCCCCCCCGAGCAGTTATTTTTGCTAGCATTTCCCCTCCCTTATTTTGCTGTCATGATTTACGTTCTCCAATTAGTTTGAAGGGCAAAGGTTCTCTTCCGTTTACAACTCATACTTTCTTTCTTCTCCCCTCCCAGCGTCTTCTGAGTTAACTCTAAAAATACCACACAGCTCTGCATATTTTGTCAGAGCAAAAACATCCAATGTTAGCAGCTTTGACATCCGCCCCCCCTTTAAAAAAAACAGATCCTGGAATGTAAACAAAAGCATATGTTAGGGGCTATTTTTCGGTTTGATGGGGTATTTCGCATGAAACCTTTTGATGAGTCTATCAGCTTTCACCTCGCTGGATTTCACCCAGGTGGCTTCAGCCAACGGGTATCCCTTCCATTGTACTAGGTACTGTAATTTCCCTTTAAAAATTCTAGAGTCAAGAATACGTTTCACTTCATAGTGGGTCTGTCCCGCAACTATGAGGGGCCCGGGTGCCTTCTTAGGGGGAGGTCTTAAAGTGGAGCCCCGATAAGGTTTCAAAAAGCTGCAATGGAAGACTGGGTGAATTCTCCCTAAAAGTCTAGGGAGTTTTAGTTCTATGGTGACCAGATTGATGATCCTTACTATGGGGAAAGGCGCCAAGAGTTTTGGTCCCAATTTCTTGCTGGGCAATTTGAGGCATAAGTATTTAGTTGACAGATAAACCTTTTCCCCAACTTGGAATGTTCTTTGGGGAGCCTTCTTTCTATCAGCCTGCTTTTTATAGGTTTCAAAAGTCTTTTTTAACGCAGTTTTTGTGTTTCTCCAAACTTCTTCCCACCTCCTCACCCATTGGTCAAGTGTCTGGGAAGCGGAGGGCACCTGAGGGTATTCAGGTATTGGGCTGAACTCTTTTCCTGTGGCCACTCTGAACTCTTTTCCTGTAGCCGGTGCTGCTGTGCACAGAATTATTGTACGCCACCTCCGTGAATGGGAGGAGGTCAGTCCAGTTCATCTGTTGGTAAGAAACGTAGCATCTAAGATATTGCTCCACCATTTTGTTAGCGGATTCTGCAGCCCCATTGGTGGCTGCATGAAAGACAGATGATAGACCTTGAGATGATCCAATTAATTTAAGAAAACTCTTCCAAAACTTCGCTGTGAACTGCGCCCACCTGTCCGAAATTATTCGCTTAGGGGGCTCCATGCAGCCGGTAGATATGTTTCAGGAACAATTTGGTCAGTCGTTGGGCAGATGGGAGTCCTTTGCAGGCGATGAAATGAGCCTACTTTGAGAAAAGGTCTATAACAGTCCAGATGACAGTATTTCCTCTACTTTCAGGTAGGTCTACTATAAAGTCCATAGCTATTTCTTCCCACGGTTGAGAAGGGTCTGCCACCGGCTGCAGTAACCCGGGTTTTTTCCCTGGGATTCTTTTCATTGTGGCACATACAGTACAACTTTTTACATAGTTTTCCACATCACGTTTCAGCCCCGGCCATCAAAATTGCCGGCGGGTGAGGTGTAGGGTTTTCAAATATCCAAAGTGTCCAGCCTGTTTTACATCATGGCTGTGTTTGAGAGCATTAAAACGGAGGGCTTCTGGCAAATATAGTTTCCCCCCTTTGTAAGCCAAGCCATCCCTGCATGTTAGGGAGGTTTGATTATCTTTGAACCATTGATCGGTGAGGAGCTCTCATTTTATTTTCTTTACCCCAGGGTCATCAGGATTGGGGACCCTGCGAGGTGTAAGTTCAGCGGCAGCTTGTGGATTGGGGATAATTGCCTTGTTAACCTCCTCCCGTTCGCTTTTGTATTGGGGTAACTGGGATAGCGCA
Organism: Protobothrops mucrosquamatus; assembly: GCF_001527695.2. Taxonomy (NCBI): domain Eukaryota; kingdom Metazoa; phylum Chordata; class Lepidosauria; order Squamata; family Viperidae; genus Protobothrops; species Protobothrops mucrosquamatus. Next base: position 110,532 of record NW_015389430.1, on the reverse strand, counting down.
TCAGCTAGGAAGTTTTTTCCGCCTGGTATTTACTTTAGAGTGAATTTGAAGTGGTTAAAGTAGTGTGCCCACCTCACTTGCTTTGGGGACAATTTGCAGGGAGTTTTCAGTGCTTCTAGGTTTTTGTGATCTGTCCATACTTCAAATGGCACCTTGCTCCCTTCTAGATAGTGTCGCCAGTTTAATAGCGCCCACCTAATTGCGAAGGCCTCTTTCTCCCAGATTGCCCATCTCTGCTCGCTTTCAGTAAATTTCTTAGAGGTGTAGGCGCAGGGTTGCAGGACCCCAATTTTGTTCTTTTGCAGTAATACAGCTCCAACTGCCACATCGCTGGCATCGGCTTGAATCACAAAGGGCTCCCCTGGGCAGGGGTGCTTTAGGACCGATTCAGCAGCAAATAGTCTATTTAAATTTTCAAAAGCTGTTTGACAGCACATCGTCCATGCTAGTGGTTGGCCCGGTCATGGCTTCCCTCCTCCTTTGCCTGTTTTGAGTAGTTCTTTAAGGGGTAGGGCAATTTCGGCAAAAGAGAGGATGAATTGATGATAAAAGTTGGCAAAACCCAGAAAGCTCTGGAGCTGTTTGCGAGTCTTTGGGGGCTGCCATTCGATTATAGCTTTCACTTTGGCTGGATCCATTTCAATACCCTCGTTGGAAATTCTGTAGCCAAGATAATCTAATCGGGTCTGGTGAAATTCACATTTTGACAATTTGGCATAAAGCTTGGCATTCAATCGTTTCTTTAACACTTCTCTCACCAGCTTTATGTGATCAGTCATATTCGTGCTGTATATCAGGATGTCATCAAGATACACCAAAACCCCTTTGTACAAGTGATCATGTGGGACCTCATTAATCAACTGCATGGATACGGCTGGGGCTCCCTGTAGTCCAAATGGCATGACCTTGAATTGATAGCTCCCCATGGGGCAGTTGAAGGCAGTTTTCCACTTGTCTCCCTCCTTTATTCTCACCCAGTAATATGCCTCTGTCAGGTCTAATTTAGTGAAGACACTCCCCTTAGCCAGATGGGTTAATAAGTCCTTTAGGAGGGGGAGGGGGTATTTATTTTCCACACTCACAGCGTTGAGACCCTTATAGTCCACGCAGAGATGAAGAGACCCATCTTTTTTCACTTTGAACAACACAGGGGCTCCCATGGTAGATTTGGCCCGTTCAATGAACCCTCTCGCTAGTTTTTTGTTCACGTATCGCTGCATCTCCTCCATTTCGAGGGGGGACATAGCATACATTCTCGGGCGTGGGAGTTTGGCTCCTGGCACCAGTTCGATAGAGCAGTCATTGGGTCTGTGAGGGGGTAGGGCATCGCATTCTTTTTCACTAAATGCCTCTGCCAGGTCCTGGTATTCATTGGGGATGAGTGGATCACCTGGCAGCGGTGAGGCAGCCATGTGCGCTCGCTCATTGGATGGCCTAAGGTGTCCTGCAACATCAGTTGAATCAGCGGGAGGTTTGGGCCCTATAGGTAGTCTCACAGTTCTCATTCCTTTCTCCCACCAGATAAACAGCTTCCATTTGTCCAACCAGGCTAGCCCTAGGATCACAGTCTGAGTCATTTTTGGAGCCAAAAGGAAGTGAATAAACTCCCAGTGCGCACCTATTTCTAGGCGTAAGGGCTCGGTTAATTGTGTGACAAGAGTCCCTCCCATCAGGGAGCCATTGGCTTGCTCAAACCTCACAGGTTTGGAAAGCTGTTTTGCCCGTATGCCCATTTTCATGGCAAACGGCAGACTAATAATGCAGCGGGTGCATCCAGAATCAATTAGCACCTTTAAGTCCATTTGTGCCCCAGACTTAGGGATTATAAGTTTGGCGGCCAGTGAAAAAGGCGGGATTTGTCGACTCACCATCGGGTCGTTCTCTCCTTCATTGTTGCTGTCAAAGGAGGGTAGAGCAGGGGCGGGTCCACCTGGAGTCTCGGCATTCTCCTGCATGGGGGGTGTAATCTGGGCAACAGGTTCCTGTGTGACCCGGTTGGATTTCTCTCTCGTCAGCCGCTGGACAGCTTTCCTTCTTGCCGCTGGTTCCGGTCTGCTCTGTAATCGGGGGTAGGGGACTGGACAGTTTGCTGCTCGATGTCCCTCCTGTCCGCACTGGAAACACTTAATTGATGGGCCTGTAGGTGGCCTGGGTCTCTCAGCCATTGCAGTAGTTGGAGGCTTTCGTGGGGGTGATTGCTGTTCGGGTAGCTCTGGTTGCTGCTCGGATTCAGGTGGAGGAGGCTTCTTATAGCGGGCGAGCTGAACATCTAGCTTCACCGCTGCCTGGTACCATTCTTGCAGCTGATCAGGTACTCCTCGATAGATGCAGGCTTGAGAGATGTGATCGTCTAATCCCTCTTTGAAGTGATGGATTAGGGATTGCTCTGGCCACCCCTCTATTCGACCTGCTAACTTGCGAAATTCTTGCACGTACTCCAGGGCAGGCCTGCTGGCTTGTTTTATTTTGTGGATTTGTTCTCTTGCCTTTAGGTCAAGAGATGGGTCCTCAAATCTTTCTCTCAGCCCTAGGAGGAAGAGGTGGGTGTCCTCCAATTCGGGGGCTTGCTCATTGTATAAATTGTTCAGCCATTCGGATGCTTCTCCCTCTAGGCTGGGTGCTATCACATCGACCATGGCACCTGGGTCTGGGTAGAGATAAGCCCAGGCATTCAAATGAGAGCGTACTTGGTTGAGGAAGAAAATCAGTTTCTCTGGGTCCCCATCGAAGGTTGCTCTGAAATGGGGTGTAATTATAGCCTGTTGGGGTCCCCACTGTGGCTGTTACTGCTGGCCCATCCTGGTTGCTGGTTCATGCCCAGGGGTTGCACATTCAGGGGCTGTGGCCATGCCCCCTGTTGCTGTAAGTCCCTCAGTGGTTGCTGTATGTTCGGGGGTGGTGACCAATCTCCTTGCTTCTGCACCACCCCAAGCTGTTGTAAGGCCTCTATTAGCTGTGGCAAGATCAGATGCTGCTGATCATCTACCTGTGGAGGGGTGCCAATCTGCCCATTGCTGCAGAGGCCTCAGACTGGGATTCCCTCTCTCTTCAGGGCTTGAGTTCCTGGCAGGGGGAACCAGGATCTGATCTGCAAGGGAAGGGCTATATATATATATATTTTTTCATAATTTATATGCCGCCCTTCTCCCCACGGGACTCAGGGCGGCTCACAGCATATTAAAATAACACAACACAAACAACACAACACAACATTTCCCCTATAAAAGCCAATTAAAACCAAATATTTATAGTCTGTGACATTATTAAAATCATTAAAAATTATCCCTATTTAAAATTCATCCTAGGTCAGTCCCGC
>NW_015389430.1:97453-105655 GCF_001527695.2 Protobothrops mucrosquamatus | reverse complement strand
GAGCGGCCTGGAAGTCCAACCTTAGGAGAGAATGATCTGACCATGACAAGGGCTCAACCACTATCTCCCCTACTGTCAGATCACTCTGCCACTGGCCAGAGACAAAAACTAGATCTAGTGTGTGTCCACCCGTGTGGGTGGGGGTCTGAATTAACTGGGTCAAGTCCAAGGCCGTCATGGAAGCCAAGAACTCCTGAGCCGTCATGGAAGCCAAGAACTCTCTGCAGGAATCGATTTCTGCTTTTCACATCTGGGGTTTGAAATCTTTCCAGTGACTCACCCAAAGGTTGAGTAGCAGGCCATTCATTAGCTCTCCACCATTCTGCTTTTGAAGTCTTTGCTCCCAGCTGGGAGATCTGCCAGAATTCATCTTCCCACAGCATGCTGTCTGTTGTTTCCTCCTCTGGGTTATCAGCAGCTGCTGGGTCTTCAAGCAAACTCACTTTTTTCATGATAGATTTTTCTTCCCTGAACCTTTACCAGCTCCTCTCAAGCCTAGAGACAGCGGATGGAGTTCAGGACCCCAGGTCGGTTGAAAAGGATTTGAGATCTTAGCATGATGTCATGGTTCCGACTAATGAAACACTTCAAAGAACTTCCAGGCATTTTATGCTAAAAAGATCTGAAATCTCCACACACCCCCGAGCAGTTATTTTTGCTAGCATTTCCCTCCCTTATTTTGCTGTCATGATTTACGTTCTCCAATTAGTTTGAAGGGCAAAGGTTCTCTTCTGTTTACAACTCATACTTTCTTTCTTCTCCCCTCCCAGCATCTTCTGAGTTAACTCTAAAAATACCACACAGCTCTGCATATTTTGTCAGAGCAAGAACATCCAATGTTAGCAGCTTTGACACATATTCTCAACTTTGCTTACAACTCACTGAGATGGAGGAATTAAATTCACATCTGGATTATCAACCTACGTTGGAAAAAAACTTTGATGCTAATGAAGAAATGATTTTTAGCACAGAAACTAAGGATGTTACCCCAGAAGGGCAAGCTGATGTGCAAAATCCAATTGATTTTTTGACAGATAAAAAATCAACAGAAGAAGAACAAAATAACACTAAAGAGGATTATGCATCATCTTATATACAATCCATTCAGATTTTGGATGATTTAAAAGTGACTGCAATTAAACTATACGCAACTTCAAAAAGGATGGGGATTGAGGTCCAATTGGGTCATAACATGTCAAGTGGTCTGATTTCAGAAAAGTGCCCTGCTCGACCATCACGGATTTTGATGAAATTTTGTGTGAACATGCACACATGTCCCCAATGAACATTGGTAAAGTGTTACATTTGCCGATGCAATACTTGTGGAGATATAGTCATTTGTTTGACCCCATACCGCAGCCTTCTACAGTATGACTATGACATTCCAGCAACTTTGAGACATAATATCTCCGGCAATATTTTGTTGAGAGAAACAAAACTTGGCCATCTTGTACAACCTTTTGTGCTCTATTAAACAAAATAATAAACACATTCTCATGAGCAATCTCCATCTAGAATTCAGGGCTTTTCTACCAGTGGTACGGGTACCACCTGTGGTACATTGGCACCTGGCAGGTGGTACGCGACCATCCTAGAAAAGTGGTAGCGGGGGAGGGGAATGAGCTGAACCGGTGGCAGCACCGCACAAGCCTGAGCGAGAGACGGCTGGAGCTGCAGGGCTGTCAGGGCTCAGCGGAAGCCCCAGGATCAGCGCTTCTTCGGGGCTGTCAGGGCTCAGTGGAAGCACCAGGATCAGCGCCAGGCTACAGCTGGAGCTCGGCACTGATCCTGGTGCTTCTGCTGAGCCCAGAAGAAGCACTGATCAGCTGGAATGTTGCAGCATCTCCAGGGTCTTGTGATTTACATTCAGATGCTTGGCAACTGATTCATATTTATGACGGTCACAGCATCACAGGGTCATGTGAAGTGACCAAAACCTGCTGCAACCACCCAGCAGACGGGGGGGAATAAAAACCAAACACCCCCCACCCCACCCCCGCTGCCAATCCTCAAGAGAAATGCTCACAACAATGAAAACCTCGGACAGGAGGAAGAGCGCCGCCGGGCGGGCAGGCAGGTGTCTTGCTTGGCTGTGCCTTGGGGGGCACTTTTTTCAGTGCCATTGTAACTTCGAACAGTCACTAAGCGAACTGTTGTAAGTCGAGGACTACCTCTACTTTATCACTTTTTTCCTTTTTTTGTCATCAAGTTTTTGACACCTTGCTAGGCGACTGGTGGTACTCGGATATTGCCATATCCTAAAAGTGGTACAATGGGTGAAAAGGTTGAAAAACCCTGATCTAGATAATTTGGAGCAAAGTTGGCTGAAAATATTGCAGCTCAAAAAAAAGTTTAAAGTTTGGCTTTTTATATCTCTGGAAGGAAAGGTATGATAAATGTGAAACTTTGCGTGTAATAACTTAGCAACACAAGGTTTTCAAATATAAAATTTCATTCTCCTACTGCTTTCCAATAGTTTACAAATTGAGTGTAAAGTTGACGTTTTTTGTAAAAACACCAAAATAGGGTATTTTCAGTCTGCTTTTACAAAAAAAGACCTTCTGGAAACTCTGTTAAATCATTCTCATTAGAAAGAGCATGTTTCAAACGCCCTAAAAAAGTAGGGTTGGTTTTTCATCGCTGACGTATAAAGCCCTAAAAATAGGGACAAAGTTGAGGACATTGCTATGGCAATGTCACATGTATTCTATTATTTTTTTGTTTTCTTTGTTTTATATAGACATCATTACTACTATTATATTGCATTGGTCCATGGTGACATTGTCACTACCAGTTCAGGCACTTGAACCAGCAACCCCATCGCCATAGGGGGCACGCCCAATAGCCATGCAACACCAGCCACGGGTGGGTTTCTTGGTTCAGGATCCCAAGCCTGCAGTTTGGTTTCTTCCTTGAGGTTCCAAAGCCTTGTGTGGCTGCAACCCATTTGACAAACAAAATCACATAGCTAAACATGGGCTGTTGAAAGTCGATCTAGCCATGTCCAATGATTTAACAAAAGTGGCGAAAACAAATGTGAAGCCGGGTCAAAAGATTTGTTCCAAGTGTAAAGCCAAATATGTTTCCATGGTCCAAAGCATGGCAGACTTTTTGTCATTGGATAATTACGATATGGACATTTCAGACACTGTTAATCGAAGTTTGACCGATTTAGGGACTTCTCCATTAAAAATTCGTAAGTTGAGCAGTAGGGATAAAACTGGCTATGTGAAACGAAAAATTGAATCTGTGCACAAAGTGGTAGCAGACAAAATAACGTTAGCTGCTGGAGTAGCAGCTGAAGATATTGGGCAAACTAGTGAGTCTGCTGCTAAGGAATGCCAGTCATGCCAGGATTACGCTGACCTAATCGAAGACATGAAAACGAAAATTAAAATATCCGCTAGATCGACGAAAGTTCAATTATTGATTTTGGCCCCAAAGAGTTGGTCAATACCGGTGACAGCAAAAACGTTTGGCGTTTCAGAACATATGGTTAAAATAGTGAGAAAAATAAAAGAGAGAAGCATTTGTGCACTACCAGATGCAAAAGTTGGCAAACCGCTACCAAAGGAAATCGCCGACAGAGTTTGAGATTTCTACGAGGATGACGAATTTAGCAGGATGTGCCCTGGCAAAAAGGATTGTGTTTCCGTTCAGCTTGATGGCGTCAAGGTTCACAAACAAAAGTGGTTGCTACTGTGCAATCTGAAAGAACTGTATGTGGCATATCAAAACAAATATGGTACTGAAATTGGTTTCTCCAAATTCTGTGAACTCAGTTATGTCAACAGGTCGACAGTATCAATTCCCAAAAGCAACGCTAAAGAACGTGGCACGTAAATTCAATAATAAATAAGCAATTGTTGGAATTTGGCAGTTCATACGAACAGTACAGACTTTGGCTTGGGAATCATATAAGATACCCACTTTAGGCTTGGGAACCTAGGATAAGCTGCCCAATCGTCATCTTGGGAACCGCACAGATACCCACACAAGGCTTTGGAACCTCGAGGAAGAAACCAAACTGCAGGCTGAACCAAGAAACCCACCCGTGGCTGGTGTTGCACGGCTATTGGGCGTGCCCCCTATGGCGATGGGGTTGCTGGTTCAAGTGCCTGAACTGGTAGTGACAATGTCACCATGGACCAATGCAATATAATAGTAGTAATGATGTCTATATAAAACAAACAAGACAAAAAAATAATAGAATACATTTGACATTGACATAGCAATGTCCTCAACTTTGTCCCTATTTTTAGGGCTTTATATGTCAGCGATGAAAAACCAACCCTACTTTTTTAGGGGGTTTGAAACATGCTCTTTCTAATGAGAATGATTTAACAGAGTTTCCAGAAGGTCTTTTTTTTGTAAAAGCAGACTAAAAATACCCTATTTTGGTGTTTTTACAAAAAATGTCAACTTTACACTCAATTTGTAAACTATTGGAAAGCAGTAGGAGAATGAAATTTTATATTTGAAAACCTTGTGTTGCTAAGTTATTACACACAAAGTTTCATGTTTATCATACCTTTCCTTCCAGAGATATAAAAAGCCAAACTTTAAACTTTTTTTTGAGCCGCAATATTTTCAGCCAACTTTGCTCCAAATTATCTAGATGGGGATTGCTCATGAGAATGTGTTTATTATTTTGTTTAATAGAGCACAAAAAGTTGTACAAGATGGCCAAGTTTTGTTTCTCTCAACAAAATATTACCGGAGATATTATGTCTCAAAGTTGCTGGAATCTCATAGTCATACTGTAGAAGGCTGCGGTATGGGGTCAAACAAATGTCTATATCTCCACAAGTATTGCATTGGCAAACGTAACACTTTACCAATGTTCATTGGGGACATGTGTGCATGTACACACAAAATTTCATCAAAATCCGTGGTGGTCGAGCAGGGACCCCCAGACCACTTGACACGGAATGACCCAATTACGAGCGCTACAACTTTGTTACTAGCCTATTAAAATGGACAATGGGAGACTTTTCTTTGGTTTACGTATTCCAGCTAGAGATGAAGGGAGACTTATGTGCGGATCTAGAGTCTTTATTATGGAAACCTGTTTGGAATAGAAAGAAAGCTAGAATAAGATATAAATATGGAATTTAAGATTACAGTTATGGGTTGCAAAGGCTTCATAGAGATGCAGATTGATTTGGATTTGGATTTTTAAGAGGTGTTATTAGGATAAGATTTTGAATTTAGTATTGAAATATAGTAAGAATACACTCTTTGGAATAATGGATCTTCCTTCTTTTCTTTTTCTTCCGCTTGGTCTGTTTCTGTCTTTTTTTTTTTTACTATTTTTTCTATTTTCTTATTTTTTTATTATTAGGTATGATAATTAATTTGTGGAGGTATAATTAGAAAAAGATTGCAATAATGGAAGAGATGAAATTAACAAATGAAGAATTACTGAATAAGAAACAGAATATAGTTAAGAAATGTAAGAATGTAATGATGGAAATAATATGTTTAAATAAGAGAAGTTTGGGACATCCAAATGGTAAATAATATGTCTGTTTAAGGCTAGGTTGGATATGGTATTTGGAAATTAATAATAGCTGAAAACAGGATTTTGATTTACATAGGTAATGGGTTGCTGATAACTTTTATTGATTAATGGAATTTTTATTTAGGAATGTATTAACGAATGAATTTTATTTAGAAATGTATTAATTTGACTATATTATGTTAATTGATAGAGAGGGAAATTTTAAGAAGTATTATTTGAGCCGTATATTTATGATGTTATTGTATTTAACTGATTACCCTATCTCCACTTTGGTTCTTAAGCTTCTTGGTGCAAAAATGGAAAAACCAATAAAATTGTTTGGAAAACTGGTGTCATCAACAGAACTTCGGCTTCCTATGCTGTGCAGGTTCTGAGGTGTTGCTTTATAAAAAAAATACAGGAAACCAGAAGTTGCCTTCAAGCTTTACGTTTTTATTCAGCTGAACAAAGACGGGCTCCTCTAAAACAGGCATGTCAAACTCGTGACGTCACGTGACGTCACGCAATGTATCGGGCCGGTTTTGCCATTGCCGGCAATGGGGTGGGCGCGGCTTCCACGTGACGCATCCGGCCCACGGGCTGGCAGTTTGACACCCCTGCTCTAAAAGAAAGAAAAGCCCCGAATGTCAGAAAATCCCCATTTTTATACCTTTTTGATTACATAAGCAATTCACCCAGCAAAGCTGACACACATAAGATAAAGACTTTGCCCTGTAAGGCTGGCACACTGTAGATAAGAAGGGAGAAAGCAGAAGTAGCTAAAATGTTCCCTTTTGGGTGTTTCCCTAAAGACACTGTATGTTCCCTTTTGGGTGTTTCCCTAAGACACCGTATGTTCCCGGGTGGGTTAGGACATTGGGTGTTTTCTTTGCTGTCCTTTCATGACCCTGCATCCATGATTCTGCAAGTGCCCAAAGACAGTGGGGCCATCTGCACATATTCACAATTGATACTTCCTATGCTGTCCCCTAATTCCGGGTCAAAACCTAGACCATGGTCTGCATTACCTACATGAAGGGCTACTGGCAAGGGACGGAGTAAACCTCACAAGAATTGGAAAGAATATATTCGGAAAACAAATGGCTCATCTTAAAAAAGGGTTTTAAACTAAAATTGAGGGGGGAGGGGGCCAATCTTCAAGACCTTTAGAACCTGATTCCAAGCAAAAACCACTAGATAACTAATCACATAAGGAGGTAGGGAGTAAACAGAAAGAAGAACAAAAAAAAGGAAAAACAGTGAAGTAGAGAGCTATGGAAAGGATGGAAAACCCAGATACAAAGTAGGAGATATAACAAACATACCCAAGATCCATAAAGGACTCAAATGCCTATATACTAACGCTCAAAGTTTAGGGAACAAACATGGTGAACTTGAAGTATTAGTACATGAAGTCAGATATGATATAGTTGTCATTACTGAAACTTGGTGGGATGAAACTCATGACTGAAATGTACTGCTGGAAGGATACAAACTATTCAAAAGAAACAGACCTAACAAAAGAGGAGGTGGAGTTGCATTATATAGTGCTCACAAAAATAAAGGGAACATTTTACCATGGAACTGAAGGGGTTTGCGTTCCCTTTATTTTTGTGAGCAGTATATATAAAAGATCACTCCATCTCTACAGAAATCCACAAAACCAAGGATGAAACCTCCTAGAATCCATATGGGTCAATATAAAAGGGAAAAAGAATGACATTGCCATAGGCATATACTATAGGCCACCCAACCAAGAAGAAGAAATAGATGAACTAATCAATTAACAAATGTATGTAGGAAACATACCACAGTAGTAATGGGAGACTTTAACTACCCTGATATCAACTGGGAGACAAACTCTGCAGCAAATGGGAGATCAAACAGATTCCTAACCAACTTAGCTGACAACTTTGTTATCCAGAAGGTAGAGGAGGGAAGTATACTACAGGCCACCAAACCAAGCAGAAGAAATTGATGAACTTTTTGCTAAACAACTAACAAATGTATGTAGGAAATACACCACAGTAGTAATGGGAGACTTTAACTACCCTGATATCAAATGGGAGACAAGCTCTGCAGCAAGTGGGAGATAGAATAGGTTCCTACCCAACTTTGCTGACAACTTTGTCATCCAAAAGGTAGAGGAGGGAACTAGAGGAAAAGCTATACTAGACCTAATTCTTACTAATAGAGAAAAGTGATGGAGCTAATATTGCTGGAACCTCTTGCCGACCACGTCATATTGGAATTCAATATAATGCAAACACAATCAATAGAACATAACACAGCCAGTGTCTTAAACTTTAAAAGAGCTGATTTTTTTTTAATTAAAATTTTTTATTATTTTTTTCAAATAAAATGTGAACAAATAATACAAATATGGTGCATTTCATTAAAAAACAAGCACATAAAAAGCCTATTCCGAAATAATCGGCGTTCCCCCCCTGCATCCACACTCCCTCCACCTTCCTACCTACTTCCCTCTTCCTTCCTCCCTCTCTTGACCACTACCTCTCCTCTTTCCACCTTCCCAACTATCCTACACATCCCATCACCTTCTTTTCCACCACCTCGGATGCAGTTTAGGGGTACTAGCCGATCATCTCCTCTTCTTAAAAACAAACATTTACATTTCATTTATAAATACACCAAATTTTTATAATTCTACCCCTTCATCCCCTTCCCCCCTCCCCCCC
>NW_015389430.1:93911-94931 GCF_001527695.2 Protobothrops mucrosquamatus | reverse complement strand
ATCATTCCTTGTTGTTCATCTGAAAGTCTAAAAAAATTTGCTTGTTGCAAATACCTATCTATTTCAAAAGATTGTATATTCTCCGAGGCATATAATTTTGAAAAATATTCCAGAAAGGCCTTTTTAATCAAATCTTGTTGAAAAACTTCTTTACCTTTATAATTTATTTTCTCTATAACTCTTTGTTTTTGTTTCTTTCACAATTGGTAAGCCAACCACCTTCCAGGTTTATCTGCATTACAAAATGTATTATATTTCATATATCTCAAGTTCACTGCAGTCTGATCAGCCAGTAACATCTTAAATTGTTCCTTCAACATTGCAATAGATACCTTTAAATTATTATCCATTGGATTTAAGGAGAAAGCTTTTTCTTTTATTTTTATCTCTTGGGCCAAATCCCTATACTTTTGTAACTGCTTTCGCCTATGAGCTGTATTCATTGAAATTAGGGCACCTCTCATAAAAGCCTTACTGGTGTCCCACACCATTGACATAGAAGTGCCCTTATTCATGTTCAGCATAAAAAAATCTTTTAAATAATCTTTAAGTATCTGCACGTTAGATTCATGTTTTAATAAATTTTCATTCAATCTCCAAGTCCTTTTACTTCCTCCTTCAGTTGAGAATTCCATCCACACAGGGCTATGATCTGATAAAATCCTAGAAAAAATCTTCACTTTCTTAACCATGGGGAGTAAATCATTAGTAATCAAAATGAAGTCAATTCTAGAATGAGAGTGATGTCTATCTGAAAAATAGGTGAAATCACTTTCTCCTATATTCCGGTCTCGCCAAATGTCTCTTAACTCCAAATCCTTTTGTAATGCAAAAAAACTTTTAGGCAGTTTAACTTGAGTCGACACTTTAGAATAAGTCTTTTTATCTTTCTTGGGATCTATAACACCATTCCAGTCTCCCATCATAATGACAGATTTATAATCCAATTGAGTTATCTTTTGATGTAAAAGTTTATAAAATTGTTTCTGCTGCTGATATTGATTAGGCGCATATAAGCCA
>NW_015389430.1:86787-90147 GCF_001527695.2 Protobothrops mucrosquamatus | reverse complement strand
GTTTGTAATTAAATCCACAGCAAATAGGCGTTGTGTCCAAAGGTGCAAAGTGATTCGCCAGAGATTTAGCTTTGTCCGTCACAGAGTCCGAATGGCCACCACACTCTCTTTTATAGCCTGTGGGGTGGGGTCCAGTGACTCAGCTTAATCTCTGGCACGCCTCCTTTTCTGCTGCGCACGCTTGTCTCGCCTACGCTGGTGTGGGTCCAGCCACAACGTATCTTCGTCACTATCCGACGGCTCGGAAACACCTGGCTCCTGGCCAATCTCTTCTCCATCGGGACACACCTGAGGCATTGCCAGAGAGGAGGGTCCTGGAGAGAGAGGCCTGGTCATCTCCTCTCCTTCATGTTCGGAGCCTTCTTCCTCCAATAAGATGGGCTCACAGGACGGAACCACAACACACTGGGGAAGTACCTGAGGATTGGAAAAGGGCTGATGTGGTTCCCATCTTCAAGAAAGGGGAAAAAAAACAGACCCAGGAAACTACAGACCAATCAGTCTAACATCAATACCTGGGAAGATCTTGGAAAAGATAATAAAAAAACAGATCTGCGAACAACTAGAAGCAAACAAAGCTATAACTAGTAGCCAGCATGGGTTTGTTAAAAACAGATCATGCCAAACCAATCTTATTTCATTCTTTGATAAAGTGACCAAATTAGTAGACCAGTGAAACACTGTGGACATAGTATACTTAGATTTCAGTAAGGCATTTGACAAAGTAGACCACAATCTCCTGCTTGGTAAGCAAGAAAAAGGTGGAATAGACAAAATCACCACCAGATGGATCTGTAGCTGGCAGACAAACCGTACTCAACGAGTAGTCCTCAATGTCACTACATCCACATGGAGAGAAGTAAGAAGTGGGGTACCACAAGGCTCCGTCTTAGGCCCAGTACTCTTCAATATCTTCATCAATGACTTAGATGAGGGAATAGAAGGGGAACTCATCAAATTTGCAGATGACACTAAACTGGCAGGAATAGCCAACACCCCAGAAGACAAGCTCAGGATCCAAAAAGGTCTTGACAAACTTGAACAATGGCCACTATCCAACAAAATCAGTTTCAATGTGGAGAAAAGCAAAGTTTTACATTTAGGCAGGAAAAATCAAAGATATAAGTACAGATTAGGTGAGACCTGGCTCAAAAACAGTAACTGTGAGAGGGACCTTGGAGTCCTAGTGGACGATCACTTGACTATGAGCCAGCAATGTGCAGCAGCAGCCAAAAAAGCTAATACAATCCTGGGTTATATAAACAGAGGCATAGAATCAAGATCANCTCCACCACTTCATCCACCCGTCCCTCTATACGTTCTACATGAACTGCAAAGCCTTGAAAAATTTGTGACATGTTCTCGCACAATTCATCATGTTTTTTGCTAAGAAGCTCTTCTGTTTCCATTCTCATTTGCTGTACTATTTGCTTGGAAACTTGTGCCAAAGATTCCTGTAAATCTTTAAGAGTAATAGAGGGGGGGGGGCGAAGGTGGAGGAATTTTAGGTTTCTGTTGTGTAATTTGCACAACTGGGGAAGAAATAGCTGTTTTAGGTACTGCAGAAGTTCCAGTACGTTTAGAAGCCATTCTGAAAGCACTCTGAGAATAATCCAAAACAAGAGAAAGCAGCAGCTGTTTAAGCAAACTTTCCTTGAATTTAAAAGAGTCTTTTCAAAGTATCAATCCACAACAGCAAGTGCTTAGCCAAACTTTTCTTAAGTTCAAAGAAGTTCAAAATGGTCTTTACATTGTATCAATCCACAACCGGAAGAGAAGTGAAAGTTTTCCTTTGAAACAAAGAAATAGCTTGACCGCAGCCATTTTCTTCTCAAATTAATTATAACAATTGAGAAGAATGTCTTTAAATCTTCTGAGTTAAAGTCTTTATCAATCAAAGTCCAATTTTCCTGGCCAGTTCTGTCTGTTGATAAGTTTACTCACGATTAAAAATCTGAATAAATATCAGAGGTGGAGACGACGTCTGGCTTCACTGCAAACGAAGACATCCTGAGCTGCGGAGAAAGCTCTGAGCTCCGGAGGAGTTCTCACCTTCATCCCCCTGGAATGCTCCTAGGGGGATTAGGGAACTCTACTCCTACTCAGAGTGAAGCTCGCCCTCTCTCCTTCTCCCGAAGAGAAAGCTCAAGCCGCCAAACAGCTGATGCACGCTGTTTCGGCGGCTTTAACGTAGTCCCGGACGGGAGGCTTGTAAAAAGCCTCCATCGGCCATCGCCCGACCACCGGAAGTTCCAAAAAAAGAGCTGATTTTAACAAACTCAGAGAGAGCCTAAGAAAAATTCCATGAATGAAAATCTTAAAAGGGAAAACAACTCAAGAAGCATGAGAAACTCTGAAAGATATGATCATAAAAGCCTAGTCCAGCACAATACCACTGAAAAAGAAAAACAAGAAATCCAAGAAGAAATCAGCATGGTTGCACAAAGATCTCTCTGATAAACTGAAAGACAAAAAGGATAAGTACAAAAAAATGGAAGGAGGGACACTTAACTAAGGCAGAATACCAGCATATAGCCTGAATCTGCAAAGACAAAGTCAGGAAAGCAAAGGCTCAAAATGAACAAATACTTCCAACAAAAGTCAAAGATAATAAAAAAAAGTTTATTTAACATATAAATAACAAGAAAAAAGTCAAGGAAACAGTAGGTCCACTATAGCCCAACCTACCAAAAACCTAAATGTAAAATACAGAGTAGAACTAAAAATTAAAATAAGCAAGAAAATGGTAAGAGAACACCTACAGTATCTGATCTTAACGAATATAAATCACCAGGACCTGATGGTTTACATCCCAGAGGTCTGAAGGAGCTGGCAGATGTTATCTCAGAACCATTGTACCATATCTTTCAAAAATCCTGGAACACCGGGGAATTACCTGAGGATTGGAAAAGAGCTGATGTGGTTCCCATCTTCAAAAAAGGAAAAAAAAACAAACAGACCCAGGAAACTACAGACCAATCAGCCTAACATCAAGAAATGGTAAGAGAACACCTATCCGACCTTGACGAATATAAATCACCAGGACCGAACAAATTATATTCCAGAGTTCTGAAGGAACTGGCAGATGTTATCTCAGAACCATTGTACCATATCTTTCAAAAATCCTGGAGCACTGTGTTCTGTCCCCGTCTCACACACGCACCCAACCAGCCAGCCGAGGGTTAAATAAACGTCTCAAACACTCCACGCCACTGATAAGGAACTTGGCAGCAACTCCATAGCTGCCTGCCAAGAACTTTTTACTCCGATAACACAGACAAAAATACACACAGTTTGAATAGTCCAGTTTGTAATTAAATCCACAGCAAATAGGCGTTGTGTCCAAAGGTGCAAAGTGAT
>NW_015389430.1:67258-82912 GCF_001527695.2 Protobothrops mucrosquamatus | reverse complement strand
TAAGAAGAGACTGGACAGTCACTTGTCTGAGATGGTATAGGTTCTCCTGCTTGAGTGGGGGGCTGGACTAGAATGGACTAGAATGGACTAGATGGGGAACTCATCAAATTTGCAGACGACACTAAGCTGACAGGAATAGCCAACACTCCAGAAGACAGGCTTAGGATACAGGAGGATCTGGACAGACTTGAACACTGGGTGCTATCTAACAAAATGAAATTCAATGGTGAAAAAAGTAAGGTTCTACATTTAGGCAAGAAAAATAAATGTACAGGTATAGTATAGGGGGTACCTTGCTCAATAGTAGTAACTGTGAGAGGGATCTTGGAGTCCTAGTGGACAATCATTTAAATATGAGCCAGCAGTATGCTGCAGCTGCCAAAAAAGCCAACACAGTGCTAGGCTGCATTAACAGAGGGATAGAATCAAGATCACGTGAAATATTAATACCACTTTACAATGCCTTGGTAAGGCCACACTTGGAATACTGCATCCAGTTTTGGTCACCACGATGTAAGAAAGATGTTGAGACTCTAGAAAGAGTACAGAGAAGAGCAACAAAGATGATTAGGGGACTGGAGGCTATAACATATAAGGAACGGTTGCTGGAATTGGGTATGTCTAGTTTAACAAAGAGAAGGACGAGGGGGGACATGATAGCAGTGTTCCAGTATCTCAGGGGCAGCCACAAAGAAGAGGGAGTCAAGCTATTTTCCAAAGCGCCTGAAGGCAGGACAAGAAGCAACGGGTGGAAGCTAACCAAAGAGAGAAGCAACCTAGAACTAAGGAGAAACTTCCTGACAGTTAGAACAATTAACCAGTGGAACAACCTGCCTCCAGAAGCGGTGAATGCGCCAACACTGGAAGTTTTTAAGAAAACACTGGACAGCCATTTGTCCGAAATGGTATAGGGTTTCCTGCCTGAGCAGGGGGTTGGACTAGATGATCTCTGTTAAGTCCTGGGAATAATGGCGCTTGAGACGAATCATCTTCAACAAG
Source organism: Protobothrops mucrosquamatus (assembly GCF_001527695.2). Taxonomy (NCBI): domain Eukaryota; kingdom Metazoa; phylum Chordata; class Lepidosauria; order Squamata; family Viperidae; genus Protobothrops; species Protobothrops mucrosquamatus. The sequence goes on along the minus strand of NW_015389430.1, from coordinate 81,913 downwards.
TCTTTATTGTTTGCTCCACTCTACGAACAACCAGAGCAGAGGCACGCAGGCCTCTATTTATACCCTCTGATCCCCGGGAAAGTTCAACCAATCATGAGGCGGGCTTTTCCCGCCTTGTGCATGCGCACAAGGCCAGCGCCGCTCAGTCTGGTCCCGGGCAGCTTCTGCAATTGCCCGGGACTCTTGCAACGTCCCGAGCCTGCATCTTGCAGGCTCAGGACACAACACCCCTTTCCCCTGGATGAAATAAGATTGCGCCCACATGGACGCCATCCTATAGATGGTAATATAATTAATAATGAAATAAAGTTACACAATGTATAAGGTGTGGGACNCCACAAACGCACAACAATGTGGCAGCCTTTAAGCCTTCCTCTCGAATCTGGTTGATGCGAAAATACGTCTCGACTCTTGCCACGTAAGATTCCCACCTCTCGGGGTGAGAGACGTCGAAAGCCTCTAATTGCCCAACCTTATCCATGATCGATGATCACGATTTCTTCTTCTTCGGTCGCACGCACCCTCCAGCGATTTCGTACTGGCAGGATAACGCTGACTTCCACGCCGTTTCTTTCCCGGACTTCTTTGGGTGAGTCTTCTAGCTTTTCTTAGCTGTAGAGACTGAATCCCACCTTCGTCGCCAGTGTTAAGTCCTGGGAATAATGGCGCTTGAGACGAATCATCTTCAACAAGTCTTTATTGTTTGCTCCACTCTACGAACAACCAGAGCAGAGGCACGCAGGCCTCTATTTATACCCTCTGACCCCCGGGCAAGTTCAACCAATCATGAGGCGGGCTTTTCCCACCTTGCGCATGCGCACAAGGCCGGCGCCGCTCAGTCTGGTCCCGGGCAGCTTCTGCAATTGCCCGGGACTCTTGCAACGTCCCGAGCCTGCATCTTGCAGGCTCAGGACACAACAACCTCCAAGGTCCCTTCCAACTTTATCATCATCATTATTATTATTAGAAGACCTCCAAGGTCCCTTCCAATTCTATTCTATTCTATTCTATTCTATTCTATTCTATTCTATTCTATTCTATTCTATTCTATTCTATTCTATTCTATTCTGTTCTGTTCTGTTCTGTTCTGTTCTGTTCTGTTCTATTCTATTCTAATGTAAGGTTGCAAATATGTAAGGTTGCAAATGGGGATCACATGACTGTAGGATGCTGCAACTGTCATAGATGTGAATTGGTTGCCAAGCACCCAGATCATGATCACATGACCATGGGGATGCTGTGATGGTTGTAAGTGCAAGGACTGGTCATAAGTCACTTTTTCCAGTGCCGTTGTAACTTCAAATGGTTGCTAAATGAATGGTTGTAACTCAAGGACTACTTGTATTTAACCCTGTTGCTTTTCTCAATATTAGATGAGATTTGAGATAAATGTTGGTACAAATTGTGCAAGTAGCTTGCTGGAAATTGTTTATGTAGGCTAACAGTTGAGGCAGGTAGACAAAGCTTTGTAATATGCATCAAGGAAGCAAAGGGTAATCCGTGCTCCTCTGGCATCCATAAGAGCAGATGAGTCAAAAATATAATCAACAGCTCTCAAATCTTGCTATTATTCCTTATACTAAGTCTAAATGTTTCTCTGAGCCTTCCCAACTTTGGGTTGGACTTCTACTTGTGCTGGCAGAGCACTATGGGAGTTCCAATCCAGCAGATACGGAGAGCACCTATGGTTTAACCTGGTGTGTGAAGCCAGCTATTATCCTGCAGAATTGCAAGATTGTGCCATTACAAAAGAAAACAGAGAACACAAGAGTGAGGAATTCCAGTAGCCTCAGACCTTGTCAGAACCCTTTTGATTATGGAGGCTTGACCAATAGCTAGCAAATGGGTAGCAATTCTGGTGGCCAAATAGGTAGGCCCATTTGGAAAGTAAACCAACAAAGATATGTTTATAGATTCCAGAAACTAAAGCTAGCACTGGCGAGCCCCACAGATATCTTATGTAGGATCATTTATTTTTCTGGATAATTTAAAATCCTACACCAGACCTATGACATCAACTTCTTGCTTTGCACATTTCTTTTCTTTTTTTGCTTTTTTCCTTCTGACAAGCAACAACCTCAAATTGCCCTGCTCATCGAAACTCCACACTGTGGACATAGTATACTTAGATTTCAGTAAGGCATTTGACAAAGTAGACCACAATCTCCTGCTTGGTAAGCAAGAAAAAGGTGGAATAGACAAAATCACCACCAGATGGATCTGTAGCTGGCTGACAAACCGTACTCAACGAGTAGTCCTCAATGTCACTACATCCACATGGAGAGAAGTAAGCAGTGGGGTACCACAAGGCTCCATCTTAGGCCCAGTACTCTTCAATATCTTCATCAATGACTTAGATGAGGGAATAGAAGGGGAACTCATCAAATTTGCAAATAACACTAAACTGGCAGGAATAGCCAATACCCCAGAAGAGAAGCTCAGGATTCAAAAAGATCTTGACAGACTTGAACAATGGGCCCTATCCAACAAAATGCGTTTTAATGTGGAGAAAAGCAAGGTTTTACATTTAGGCAGGAAAAATCAAAGCTTTAAGTACACATTAGGCAAGACCTGGCTTAAAACCAGCAACTGTGGGAGGGAACATGGAGTCCTAGTGGACGATCACTTGACTATGAGCCAGCAGTGTGCAGCAGCAGCCAAAAAGCTAATACAATCCTGGGTTGTATAAACAGAGGCATAGAATCAAGATCACACAAAGTATTAGTACCGCTTTATAAAACCCTAGTAAGACCACACCTGGACTACTGCAACCAGGTTTGGCCACCATAGTACAAAAAAGATGTTGAGACCTTGGAAAAAGTTCAGAGAAGAGCAACTATGATGATCCAAGGCCTGGAGACTAAAACATATGAAGAATGGCTGCAGGACTTGGGTTTGGCTAGTCTAAAGAAAAGAAGAAATAGAGGTGACATGATAGCAGTATTCCAGTATTTGAGAGGCTGCCACAAAGAAGAGGGGGTCAAATTATTCTCCAAAGCACCAGAGGGCAGGACAAGAAACAATGGTTGGAAACTGACCAAAGAGAGAAGCAACCTGGAATTAAGGAGAAACTTCCTAACAGTGAGGACAATTAACCAGTGGAACAGCTTGCCTTCAGAAATCGTGGGCGCTCCATCACTGGAGGTTTTTAAGAAGAGACTGCACAGTCACTTGTCTGAAATGGTATAGGGTCTCCTGCTTGAGCAGAAGGTTGGACTAGATGAGCTCTATTCTGATTGACCATGATTTATTTCCAAATTCTGGTCTGGTGAGTCTGCTGCTACACCGGTATTTTTAAAGCAGAGGTGCAAGATCTATGGCAGAGTTTCCTAACCTTGGCAAATTTAAGATGCATGATCTTTAACTCTGACTGGCGAATTCTGGGAGTTGAAGTCCATGCATCTTGAAGTTGTCAAGGCTGGGAAACCCTGATCTATAACCTCTCCAAGCCTTGTCTGCATTCTCTCAGAGGCCTCAAAATGGTCATTTTTAATGTGATCCAAAAATTAAATCAAAATATAGCTTTGAATAAAATTAAATATAACTGAACTACATTTTGGTTTTGTCCTGGCCTACCTGCTACTTTTTGGAGTGTGGACTCTGTACCTCATTCAAAGGCTGAGGATGCTCTCCAGCATAGGAAAATTTATGAGCCTCTGCAAAAGTTTTTTTTTATTTCCTTACTTGCCTATCTGGCACCCGTACTGTCCTTAGATGCTGTTTTTTTTTCTTCTTTTTTTGCAGAGCACCCACAGCTCCCTCAAATAAGGAAGGTGTGTTTAAATTGGCAGCCATGAGTCTCCATGTTTTGTCTCCTCTTGTCCTATCTCTGTCAAATTTTCATTGCAATGCGGCATGCCAACCATCTGTCTTAGAGATTACACGTTAGTCTGAAGAATCTTTTTAGGGATCCTAATTATATGCCATTCTTCTCGATACTAGAATTAAAATGCCATTCCAGAAACCTTAAATAGCAGGTCAAGGCAGATGGGTGCTTCTGCCAAAATGGTCTTTGTGGACTGTTTACCTGGCACATTGCTCACAGGGAAGTGAACTCACTCCTGGCTGAGAGAGGCCTTTGAAGTGGATTCTGAGCTCTGGTGGCTCTCTATAATTAGGCAATCTACTTTCTCACCACAAGACTAAACAGCCATGAACAAAACTATGGGTTTAGGGTCTTGTAATGGGAAGTTAGAAAAGAGGTTTAGAACCAAAGAAAACAACTGGCCTTGACATCAAAAAACAAATCACTGCAAAGCTGCAATTTCTGATTTCTTTCTCCCTCTTCTTTACAAAATATGACATCCCAGTTAGAGGTTCTGATAGTTGTGATAGAATCCTTAATATCTCTGGGGGAACCTCATCCTAGAGGGCAGGCACACCACCACCACCAAACGCATCAAGTGGTGGAAGTTCCCGAGAAATGAAACACAGCTGATAGACATCATTGGACCTCTCCCTGTAGATGCTACCTGCTCAGCAAGAGACACATAGGACAGGGTCACTGCGAGAATCCGGGAGAACACAAAAGGAAACATAGGTGTGACAAAACCAGGGTGGTGTTTTGTGGAGAAGCAGACCTGGTGGTGATACAAGGATGTCCAACACACAGTGAAATCTAAGAAACCTGCCCTCAAAGACTGGTTACGATCCAAGACCAATACCGACTTAGCCCGCTACCACCAGTTTAAGTCCACTGCCAAACAGGCTTTCAGAACTGCAAAATTCGAACACTTCCACAATCTTTAGGAATGCCTAGACCAATGTGAAGGTGCTAATGAGGTGTACAACTTTCCGAGATCCTGTCACCGTACTACAGAAGACATCAACCACATAATGCACGTCAAGGATAAACAAGGACAGCTTCTACAAACATCAACAGACATTCTCAGATGTTGGTGTGATCACTTTGATAGAATATGCAATGAGGAGTTTCCACACCCCCGGTCCCTGTAGCCAACCCAGTCCAGGATGTGGTGCCTCCATCATGCCCACCGAGGTTGTGGTTGCCATTCACACCATGAAAAATGGAAAATTGACTGGACCAGATGGCATGCCAGCCAAAATGTGGAAGGAGATGGGACATCAGGATTCCTGGAAAGACTTTTTAACAAGCGCATAGAAGAAAATGAGATCCCAACTGCCTGGCAGACCAGTGTCACAGTGCCCATCTGGAAAGACAAAGGCAATGTCACTGCTTGCGCCAGTTACCAACTAATCCACCTCCTGTGTCACACAATGAAAATCCTTGAACATGTGATTGATGCCTACCTGTGGAGCATCATCACCATCTCACCAAACCAGTGCAGATTTGTAAAAGGTCATGGAATGATGGATGTGATCTATGCTGCCTGGCTGCTGACAGAGAGGCACAGGGAAGAGGAGAACAGTCCACATAGGCTTTCTAATCCTAGAGAAGGCATTTGATTGGGTCCCGCATGAACTCTGCTCTCATGGTGTCCCAGAGGCCTATGTTTACTGGGTGCAGCTCTTCTACAAAAATGCTACCAGCTCTGTCCAACTGCACCACTGGCATCACTGAACCATTTTACATCTGAGTGGGTGTACACCAAGGATCTTCCTTGTCACCACTCCTGTTCATCCTGTGCATGGACACAGTGACTGTGGACCTGCAAATGCCACACCCATGGACCTTGATCTATGCCTATGATGTTATGCTGGCTTGCAAGACCTGGGATGGAATTGAGCGACTGGTCAACCAATGGAAGACATGGCTCAGTGAATTTCGACTGCAACTTAATTTGGTGAAAACTGAATACCTGGAATGTGGCTTCCAGACAGATGGTATGATCAAAGTTGATGGCACCCTGCTTGTAAAGGCCTCTGATTTTCATTACATCAGCTCCCACATAACAACTGATGGTGACACACTTCTGAATGCCTGGGCACAAGTCAACACCACCTGGTTGACGTGGTGTCAGGCGACTGGCTTCCTCTACAACTGGAAGATCCTGCTGCACCTTAAATCAAAGTTCTACCGCATGGTTATATGCCCAGTGGCACTTTATGGGGCAGAATGCTGGCCAATGATGAAGAGACATGAACAGGCACTGCACACAATGGAAATGCAAATGATCAGAAAGTCATTGGGAGTCATGTGGCTGGATCATCTTATGAACAAAGACATCTGGAAGGCCTTCAAAGTCACCCCAATTGCAGACAAAATGAGAGAAGCAATGCTGCGATGGTACGGACATGTGGTCAGAGCTGATGTGGAATCTGTTGTGAGGCGGGCACTTGCACTCAGCCCAGATGGCTGGTGGCCCCAAAGATGACCAAAAAAATGATGGATAGACTGCCTGCATGAAGACATGTGAGCCGTAGGCGTATGCCCTGCTGATGCCTCAGACAGGACGAAGTGGCAGGTGAAATACAAAACTGCGGACCCCGTGATATGACGGGAATAATGCAAAGAACAAGAGTATATGTAATGTATATGCATGTGCATGTGCATGTGTCAAGTGTCATGGTTCTGACAGACAGAGACAAATAAAGCAGAACTCCAAGGCTTGAAAATTCCTCAAAGAACATATTTATTAGTTACAAAGTATTGGCATGGTCAAAAGTGAAACCAAGTCTGAATACACAAGTAACAATTACCAAACTACAAAGTTAAATGTCCCACCCATAAAACCATGCAAGCAGCTACGTTCCCCAATATACTTATTTGGCAGGCTTTTTATGCAACACCCAGTCCCTGGTCCCAGGAGCAGCAGATGACCTTGGTTCCCATGGGACAGAAGATTATTTTGACTAACGAAGCACCTGGGCAACCCCCTCCCTTCGTTCTATGTGGCAACCTAGAATGAGAAGAAAAAAATGGCTGCAGCCATGCTCATTGTAGAGTTGACAATAGGCCCGTCTCAAAAAGAAAGAGTCTCCTGTTCGGGAAACAAAAAGCAGATTAAGTATTTCCTCGAGGCTTGTGAGGATATTTATTGTAAAACTTTTTTTATTAACCTGTCTGCTTTCACATTTGTACATTTCACCCGCGTAGCTTCTGACAGTGGATAGCCTTTCCACTGAACGAGGTATTGTAACTTCCCCTTGTACAACCTAGAATAAAGAATTCATTTTATTTCCTAATGTGTCTCCCCCTCTACCACTACTGGACCCGGCGGCTTCTTTGGAATAGGTCTTAAAGAGGATTCAGACACAGGTTTCAACAGACTACAATGAAACACAGGGTGGACTTTTCGCAACAGTCGTGGAAGTTTCAATTCCACTGTAACAGGGTTTATGATTTTTGTGATGGGAAAAGGACCAAGGAACTTTGGCCCCAATTTTCTGCTGGGTAACTTTAACCTTAAATATTTTGTTGAAAGATAAACCAATTGCCCAACATAAAAAGGGTTTTTGAGGGGAGCATCATTTATCTGCCTGCTCCTTGTAAACCTTGGTAGCCTTGGTCAAAGCTTTCTTCACATTCACCCAAACCCCCTGGAAAGATGTCACCCATTGATCCAAAGTCTGGGAAGTTGGAGGCTCCTGTGGGTACTCAGGCATAGGCACAAAATCCCAACCCATTACTATTTTAAATGGGGTGAGTCCAGTGCTACTGTGTACAGTATTGTTGTAGGCTACCTCCGCGAAAGGCAGTAGGTCAGCCAGTCTGCTGATAATTAACATAGCATCTGAGGTACTGTTCCACCATTGCATTAGCTTTTTCAGCCACTCCATTCGTGCTCAGATGAAAAGCTGACAAAAGCCCCTGAGCCGACCCAATCAGATTAACGAACTCCCTCCAGACCTTTGCAGTAAACTGGACCCCCCTGTCAGAAATAATCTGCTTTGGGGCTCCATGGAGCTGATATATGTGTTTCAAAAACATCTTGGTTAGCTTTTGGGCAGAGGGAAGTCCTAAGCAAGCAATAAAATGCACTCGTTTGGAAAATAGATCAATTACAGTCCATATTACGGTGTTTCCCTTGCTCTCAGGCACTATAAAATCCATGGCTATTTCCTCCCAAGGCTGGGACAGGTCAGCCACTTGTTGCAGCACTCCTGGGGGCTTCCCAGGATGTCTTTTTGTTTTTCAATATATTTTATTGATTTTTTACAATAACAATCTTTAGTGCTTAGTAAACAGCATGTTGTCTGGGTTCATATATTTAAAAAACAATCAATAATAATTAATTTCTATAATTCCATAATCAATCTATTAATTAATATTTCTTTGATCTTCTCTTCTTCCAATAGTATTATCCTTTTATCAACATTAAGCAAATATAGTTCTTAATACTTTCAGCATATACAAGGTTGAATATAAATATTTTTCTTGTATTTATGCAAATAACAGTAACATTAGCATATAACATCTTTTCTGATCCATTTATGTTTCGATTATATTCATAAAAGTCATCTTATTAAGTCACTATATATCCTGTTTTCAAGATTCTTATTTAAGCTTAATTTCCCCTCTATATTCAAACCATTCTTATCAGTCATAATTTTCTCAATGTTAATTACCTTTAAATATCCAAACTTTTCATTCACATACACCATCCCAATATTTTTATATTTCATATATTATAAAGAATACCGTACTATACTACTTACATATCTTATCCCTCTTACTGTAGGGCCCCTTTATATCCATGATTTATCTATTCTTTTAACCATATTCAAACAAGTGTTTAATCATATAGTACTCCATCTGGTAGATCGAATCAAATCTCTTGAATCTAACTCTCACCTTCTTCTTTTGTGAAGTAGTTTTCCAAGTCAGTGTATTCAGCTTGGCAGGAGATTCTTCCTGTATTTTTGTAAATGTTGTTGGGAATAGAAGAGACAAGTTAAGTAAGACATGCATTTTTTGTCTCCCAAACTCTAATAATTCTCCTGGCTGCTCTATAATCCATTTTTTTTAGATCTTCTTTCCTATCTTCAAGTTTATTCTGAAGTTCTGAAAAATAAAATATCTTTTCCATTTCCATTGTTGTGGAAAAATCTTGCAAGTTTTCTTTTGTTTGTATTAGACTGTAGTTCTCTTCATTTGTAGCATCCCTCTTTGGGTCCCTGTCCTCTAGTTTGTATTCTGTTATCTGGCTTGTTTATTCATTTTTTGTCTTCGTTTTCTGAGAGTTTTTTAATTGTAGGTTTAAGTTAAAGATGTGTTCATTTATGTTGTCAAAGTTGTTTTTAATTTCATCATGATTTGAAACCATTGTCATTTGAATCTGTCACAGCATTGCATACATTTCCTCCTGGAAAATATTTGCCTTGTCTTGAAGTATTGCTCCTGCAGATCTTTGATGTTCCAGGCTAGGGCCATCAGAAGGAGATATTAGGTGTGGTTTCCTGCCACTTTTTGATAGGTATGTAACATCCATTTTGTCTCCCCCCTCCAGATAGTCTTTCACCGGTACCATAGTCTCTGTAATTAGCCTTGTCAAACCAGCCAATCCTAAAGTCCAAACAACCAAATCTTATATAGTTCTTTTCTTTATATATGGCTTTTATAATCCAATGCATTTCCAATTATCAAAGCACCGTTAAAAGCAGTATTTTATAATAGTTCTTCTATTCAGGGGTCTTACAATTATCAGTCAATCAGATTTAGAGTCCAGAATATTTAACCACCTAGGAGTTTTCCAGTAAATTCCCCCCTAGAAGATTAGCCAAAAGCCAAGATTTTTCTTTCTCTGCAAACAATTCTTGAGCTTAGAAATCACAGCTCAGTAAGTATTTATAATCCCAGAAGGTCAGCAGTTTTTTAAAAACAAATATCATTCTCAATCTGTAGTAGGTGGCCCAGTGTGTTTTCTTTCCTCTGTTCCCAGCTGTTCTCTATTTGGAGAAGCCCCTGAGGTTCAAAGGAAGAGTTGTTCTTTATTTCTGGGCATCTTGCCAATTTCTGTGTCTATGCAGCTGTTGTTCTATGCTCTAATCCTCCACTACATGTCAGTAGCCACTCATTTTCCAACTTTTAAAACAAAAAGTTATTTTCTTGTAATTTCATCAATACTCTTTTCAAATGTAAAGTCTTAACAGTTTTCATGATTTTCAGATTTATCCAGACTATAGTATTATTAAGTTCATTTCAATATATTTCTGTCCCCCATAAAAATTAAGTTGCTTCTTCAGTCTATGGAAGGGTGGGGATGTAGTCCCCTCCCTTCTCACTTTCAGAGGATTTTTTGCTTCTTGGGGATCTTTTCCAGGAAATCAGTTACAAAATAGAAGAGAGAAGATTGATATTTGCACCCAGTTTCAAGCACACTGTTCATGGTTGTTCTAGTTAGTGCTTTTGGACTTCAGTTGCTGGTAGCTTGGGCTAGACACTGGTGTGCAGCTAGCCTTTCTCCTGTCAGGTTGGAGGGCTTCCCCTGGATCAAATGGATTGACCACCGTCTTTCTGTGATCCACAGGGGGGGGCTCCTTCTTTGTCACCTCTCTGGAGTGACTTAGACCCATTTAGGGTCCCCTGGCAGGGCAAAACCAGCTGTAGGGTACAGAGCTCTGCAGTCCCTCGGCCGTGCGCTATGGCGCAAAACCCGCAGGATGTCTTTTCATTGCAGCACAGGTAGCACAGCTCCTCACATAACTCTCAATATCTCTTTTCATCCCTGGCCACCAGAATTGCCTCCACACTAAATGCAACGTTTTCAAGAAACCAAAATGACCTGCTTGCTTTGCATCATGACTCCGCTGAAGGGCTTGGAGACTGAGGCCATCTGGGAGGTATACCTTAGAGCCTTTCCAGGCTAGTCCACCCCTAAGGGTTAAAATAGATTTGTTGTCTTTGAACCAGGTGTCAGTCTCTAATTGCTCCTTTAGTTCCTTCAGTAAGCGATCATCAGGACCAGCAGGTGGTCCTTGTGTTTGTGATCTAGTTGTTATTTGAGAAGCAGATTGCGGCAGAGGAATAATGGAATTGATTACTTCCTCTCGGAGACTTTTGAACTGGGGCATTCTAGACAAGGCATCAGCCAAAAAATTCTTACCCCCCTGGGAAATACTTTAAGGTGAAGTTAAAACGGTTAAAGTATTGAGCCCAACGGACCTGTTTCGGGGATAATTTGCGGGGGGGTTTTCAGAGCTTCCAAATTTTTATGATCAGTCCATACTTCAAAAAGTATCTACCCCCTTCCAAAAAATGATGCCACGTTAGTAATGCTCATCACACCGCAAAAGCCTCCTTCTCCCAAACGGCCCACCTCCTCTCCATGTCGGTTAGCTTCCGGGAAGTGTAAGTGCAGGGTTGTAACTCCCCCTGGTGATTTTTTTGTAAGAGAACAGCACCCACAGCCACGTCACTCACATCAGCTTGAATGATGAATTGCTTTTCAGGATCAGGGTGCTTAAGAATAGGTTCAGCTGCAAAGAGTCTTTTTAGTTTCTCGAATGCAGCTTGACATTCTAGGGACCAAGGCAATGGCTGACAAGGTTGGGGTTTCTCCCCCCCTTTCCCCATTTTCAATAAGTTGATTATTGGCATGGCTATCTTTGCAAAAGAAGGGATAAATTGGTAAAAGTTAGCAAACCCCAGAAAGCTTTGAAGTTGTTTACGGGTGCGAAAGGGTTGCCATTCCAATACAGCTTTCACTTTTGCAGGATCCATTTCTATCCCCTTATTTGAAATTTGGTACCCTAGATAGTCAAGGCATGTCTGGTGAAACTCACACTTAGAAAGCTTTGCATACAGTTTAGCCTTCAGCAGTTTCCTCAGCACTTCACGGACCAATTTAATGTGCTCTTCCATAGTCTCAGTGTAAATGAGAATGTCATCAAGATAAACTAAAACCCCCTTATACAGATGATCATAGACAATCTGGTTGATTAACTGCATAAATACAACAGGAGCTCCTTGTAGTCCAAAAGGCATCACTTTAAATTGGAAGCTTCCCAGGGGGGAACTGAAGGCGGTTTTCCATTTGTCCCCATCCTTAATCCGGACTCGGTAATAAGCCTCCCTTAAATCCAACTTTGTAAAAACTTTTCACTTTGCCAGGTGGGCTAACATGTCCTTCATTAAAGGGAGGGGGTACATGTTCTCTAGGCTGATGGCATTTAATCCTTTAAAATCTACATATAATCTCAGTGACCCATCTTTCTTTTCTTTGAACAATACAGGGGCTGCTACACAAGATTTTGCTGGTTGGATGAAACCCCAAGCCAGGTTCTTATCAATGTACTCTCTTAACTCTTTCATCTCTCTGGGTGTCATGGAGTACATTTTTGGCTTTGGGAACTTGGCCCTGGGCAAGATTTCGATGGCACAATCTGTAGTCTGGAGAGGGGGGAAGACGTCGCATTCTTTGTCACTAAACACCTCGGCTAAATCACAGTATTTGGTTGGGACAAGCTGGATTCCTGGTAGCTTCTCTTCAACAGCCTTTAGTGTTTCAGGGTGTTCTTCCTGAGCCTCATTTATGGTATAGTCCTTTGTATCACAGGTGGTGGCAGGGGGGGAGGGACCTACTCCCAATCTTAGAGTCCTCACTCCATTCTCCCACCAGATGGTTGGGCGCCATTTGTCAAGCCAGCCCTGACCCAAAATTACAGCCTCAGTCATTTGGGTTTTGGGTACTATTATCTTGGCGGGGATGGGAAAAGGTGGGATGGGTAGACTTACCATGAGATCCTCCTCGCCTTCCTCATCACTGTCATAGGGCGCTGGCATCTGTAATGGCTCTGTCTGGGCTCTTGCCTTGGGCTCGGCAGGAGGAGGGTGTCCAACAGCTGGGTCCTGCCGTGCCCAGTTTGTCTTCTCTCTTCCTCCTCTGGGGGCTTTTCGTGATTAGCGGTGGCAGCTGGTGTGCTTCTTACCTGGGTGCTGGGTGCTGGGCACTCCACAGCATGGTGACCCATTTGGCCACATCGGTAGCATTTGATTGGAGCTCTGACTGGTGCTTGGGGGACGCTGGTGGTTGTGGTGGCTTGGGAACATCGGCCAAAAAGGCACTTCTCCTGGGTGCACAGCGGCTTGGGTTTGGCTGTGCCTGGCTTCCTGGGGTGATCCAATTCTATGTCCAGCATCACCACCATGCTGTACCACTCACGCAATTGGTTAGGAAAGCCCGGCATGATGCAGGCTTGGAGTAGGTAACAGTCTAGCCCCTGCTTGAAGTAGTTGATCAACGATCGTTCTGGCCACTGCCCTAGCTGACCAGCTAGGGCTTGGGATTTGTCTTCAAAACAACCTCTCAGTTGCTCCATGAATAGGTTAGCATTCTGCAGCTCAGGAGCCCCTTCATCATGGAAGTTGGTCACTCAGTCGGCTGCTTCCCCCTCCAAATTGGCTGCCATGGTATTCACCATCTGAGCATCATCCAGGTAGGCATAAGTGTAGCAATCTAGATGAGCCCACACTTGATTCAGGAAGAAGGATAGCTTCTTGGGGTCCCCATCAAAGGTGGGTTTGATGGGAGGAAGCTCAAATCGTGGCAGGGCCACCTGCACTTGCTGCTGTGATGCTTGTTGGTCCTGGGGACATGGCCAAACCACCCTCTGGACTTCCCTTGGCTGGGCTCCTGTACTAGCAGCCCAAGGTTGCAGCAGCGGGCTTGGGTTGGGATACAGGGCTTGACATCACAGCTGGCTGGGGAATAGGTGAGGCAGCACGGGCTCCCACAGTTGGGCTGGGACTCCGGTGAGGGGGGAGGAAGAGATGAGTAGCCCTTGGCATTCCCCCCCCATGGCGCACACATCCTGGGCAACAGGAACCATCTCTTTTACCTCCAATCTGCTGAACTTCTCCTTCAGCTGCTCAAGCGAGGGACTGTGGACTGTGGACTGGAACTTCCAGTCTCCAGAGTCATCCCCTCCAATCGATCCCTTTCCCTTCTGGTATGCTGCGGATGAAAACCCCTGGGATGGCAGAAACAGGAGTTCCTCTTCAGCGGCAACAGGAGTGCTCCTGCGCTGAGGGGCAGCTTTGGCTTAATAGAGGTCCACTAGGATCGTAGTTCCCCTCTGTGGTACCAGCTTCCCAGGTTGGATCAACTGGGACTTTGGCCGAGCCCCTGCCAATGACACCTCCTTGGTGGCTGGAGTGGCTGCTTGCGCTCCGACAGCTGGAGTTCCGTTGTGGCCAGCAACGGCTCCATTCTTTTCCTCCATCCTCAAATCTTCGCCGACTCTTTACCGCTGTCCCAAAGGATGGGTAAGCGGTTGGGGCCCAGAACCCCAAAAGAAAACTAAAGTTTTGCAGACTTGGTTTAATGTCATGGTTCTGACAGACAGAGACGAATAAAGCAGAACTCTGAGGCTTGAAAATTCCTCAAAGAACATGTTTATTAGTTACAAAGTATCGGCACGGTCAAAAGTGAAACCAATCTGAATACACAAGTAACAATTGCCAAACTACAAAGTTAAATGTCCCACCCATAAAGCCAAGCAAGCAGCTACGTTCCCCAATATACTTATTTGGCAGGCTTTTTATGCAACGTCCAGTCCCTGGTCTCAGGAGCAGCAGATGATGTTAATGTTAATGTTAATGTTAATTTAATTTGTATACCGCCCTTCTCCCATAGGACTCAGGGCGGTTCACAGCATATTAAAAAACAAATACTATACACACAATACAAAATACAGAAATACAAAAATATAAACCCCAATAAAAGCCGAATTAAAAACCAAATATTGCCAGCTGTGTTTCCGATTAAAATTACTTTTAAAATCATCCCTACC
>NW_015389430.1:59690-67158 GCF_001527695.2 Protobothrops mucrosquamatus | reverse complement strand
CTCGCTCAAGGATCCAGCAACTTCACCTCCCTCCACTGTATCACTTCTTCTCAATTAGTAAGAATTAGGTCCAGTATAGCTTTCCCTCTAGTTCCCCGCTCTACCGTTTGGATGACAAAGTTGTCAGCTAAGTTGGTTAGGAATCTGTCCCACTTGCTGCAGAGTTTGTCTCCTAGTTTATATCAGAGTATTTAAAGTCTCCTATTACTACTGTGGTATGTTTCCTACACACATTTGTTAATTGATTAGCAAACAGTTCATCTATTCTTCTGCTTGGTTGGGTGGCCTGTAATATACAGGTAGTTCTTGACTTACAACAGTTCACTTAGTGACCATTCAAAGTTACAACGGCATTGAAAAAAGTGACTTATGACCGTTTTTCACAGTTATGACATTTCCAGCATCCCCATGGTCACGTGATCAAAATTTAGATGCCTGGCAACTGGTTCATATTTATGACTGTTGCTGTGTCCCACGGTCATGTGATCACCTTTTGCAACTTTCTGACAAGCAAGGTCATTGGGGAAGCCAGCTTCACTTAACCAGTTTACTAACTGATCAACTGCAGTGATTCACTTAACAACTGAGGCAAGAGAGGTTATAAAATGGGGCAAAATTCACTTAACAAATGTCTCATTTAACAATAGAAATTTTGGGCTCAATTGTGGTCGTAAGTCGAGGACTACCTGTACTCCTATAGCAATGTCATTTTCCCCCCTTTCATATTGACCCATATGGATCCAAGGAGGTTTTTATTCTTGGTTGTGTGTATTTCTGTAGAGCTGTAGTGAACTTTTATATATAATGCAACTCCACCTCCTCTTTTGTTAGGTCTGTTTCTTTCGAATAGTTTGTATCCTTCCATCAGTACATTCCAGTCATGAGTTTCATCCCACCAAGTTTCAGTAATGGCAACTATATCATATCTGCCTTCATGTACTAATTGTCAAGGTTGAATTGCTAAGATGCTTGCTAACCTCTGTAGCTGCTCAACTTGGCATTGATACAGAGGCGAGGGGAGTCTGGGAAAGAAACGGGAGTTTCAAGAAGCTGTCCATGGACTGTGAGAACCAAGGTCATCCAAAGCAGGTGTCTGGCAGAGAAGTGGACCGTTTCCATAACAAACAGAAAGAATGTGATTGGGCAATGTGAACACATGGTGGGTGGGGGTTATGAAAAGCTATTGCTAACTAGCGAGAATTTTGTGCGGGAAAACTAGAGTTGATTTTACTTGTTCAGTGCTGGGATGTGTATTCAATAAAAAATTATCTCTTATGGCAGAGGTCCCCAATCCTTTGGGTGCCAGGGACCGGTTCCGTGGAGAGAGGTTTTTGTGTGCTGCCTGCATCTTGCAGATGGGGCTTTGCTTGTTTGTGCGGACCGGTTGCTGGCATGCTGTGGCTCGGTACTGGTCCACAGACCAGGGGTTGGGGACCCCCGTCTTCTGGCACCTCAAGGCCATAGAGTTTCTTTAATGTTGAATTCGCCAGCTGGAAGGTTGACACTAATACTTCAAGTTCACCCTGTTTGTTCCCTAAACTTTGAGCCTTAGTGTACAGGCATTTGACTCCTTTATGGGTCTTGGGTATGTTTCTTATATCTCCTACTTTGTAAGTGGGATTTCCATCCTTTCCATCACTCTCTACTTCATTATGCTTTTCTTTTTTTTATTTCTTCTTTCTCTTTACTCCCTACATCCTCATGTGATTGGCTATCTAGTGGTTTTTGGTTGGAATTAGGTTCTAAAGGTTGTGAAGTTTGCCTCCCCCTCCTCAATTTTAGTTTAAAGCCCTTTTGTTAAGATGAGCCAGTGGTTTTCCGAATATATTCTTTCCAGTTCTGGTGAAGTGCAGTCCATCCCTTGCCAGTAGCCCTTCATGTAGGTAATGCAGACCATGGTCTAGGAAGCCGAAGTTCTGTTGACGACACCAGTTTTTAAGCCAGTGGTTTGTTTCTAAAATCCTTTTCTCCCTCATTGGATGTTGGCCTTTTGTTGGAAGTATAGATGAAAACACCACTTGTGCTCCTAATTCCTTTACTTTCTTCACTAGATGTTCGTAATCTCTTGTTATTGTTTTCAGATTCGTTGTTGTGTCATTGGTCCCCACATGTAGGAGAAGAATGGGGTAGTAATCCGTGGATTTGATTATTTTAGGAATGTTCTCAGTTACAGCTTTGATTTTTGCACCAGGGAGACAATATACCTCCCTTGATTGACTGCCTGGTCTGTAGACTATAGTTTCTGTTCCCCTAAGAACCGAATCTCCTATAACCAATATTCGCCTTTTTTCCCCTAGGGAAGTCTGGAATACTTTTCTTCCTATTGCAGGAATGCTGGGTTGTGCCTCTTTTTTTTAGAAACTATTGATGAATGTTCTTTTGTGAGTGTCTGTATATCTTCTTCCAGGGGGAGGCTATGAAAGCGATTGTTCAGTTCCAGAGGGGCTTCATTGGAGTGGGCTAGGGTAGATAGTAGGGGCTTTGCTCTTGGTTGTTGTTTTCTTCCAAAAGTGACATGTTTCCATCAGTCTTGCTCTTTAGGTACATATATAGGCTTGTTCTTTACGGAAGGTGTTTGTTCTCTATTGTGTTCAATTTGGGTGTATAGGTTTTCTTCTTTATGTTCATATACGGGATCATTTTTTTAAAGTTGTTTACTCCCTATTGTGTTTTATTTTGGTGTACTCTTCTTGTTTAGGTTGGGATTGCTCGCTTTGTTCATTGAGTTTCAGAGTGGCTAGAGTTGTCTCTAGACCCTTTACTTTTTCTTCTAGTAATTCAAGTACTTTACATTTCATATATACATAGTTTGGGTCTTCTGAGGGCATAAGCTGAAACATATGACACACTTTGCAAGTCACTATAGTGTCAGTCTCTATCTCCGTGACTTTTTTCTTTGCTAAAAAATTAAACATTTCCAAAAAATAAATATTTTCCCTGTTGCGAAGTGTCAGTTTACAATAGTTTACAAGAGTTCTTGACCTTTTGTTCTCTGTCTTGAAAAATTCATCACTATCTTCCCTGTTTTAAGTGTCTGTCTCTTTTTCTGTGATTTTTTTTAAATTCTTCCTCTTAGATCATTAAGATAAAAATTTCTAAAGAATTACAAAAAGTAAAATGTGTTTTTTAAATGTTTAGTTGAAAAAAGAAATTGAAAAATTGTTAAAAAATGAAAAAGAATTTTATAAAAAATTGAAAAAAGAATTTAAAATTAAAAATATTTAAGAGTTAAAAAATTAAAATTTGAACAAAGAATTTAAAAATTGAAAAAAAATTTAAAAATGTGAAAAAAGAGGGTTTTTTAAAAAAGGGAAATCAGAGATTTTTAAAATTTAAGAATTTATAAGAGTTCTTGGCCCTTTATGAAGTAATATGCACTTCTTTTTTATTGGAAATCTCAGGCTGTTTTCTAGGAGATGCTTTGCTGTTAACCCTCTATGCCCTGCCTTGAAAGGTTATCCCTTTCCTCTCTGTCCACAAATGTTTTGTACTTATACTTTTTTCCTGCTTTCTTGCCCTTCGGTTGCCTGGCCACTGCCGGGGTTTTCAGGTATGATGTGCTGATATAGGCACTCTGCTTCGGTGGTCCACCGCATTGCTCTCAGCTGCTGCTGGTCTGTCGCACTGCTCTCAGCTGCTACTGTGGGCACCACTGTTCAGTTGTTCCTCTGCGCTGTTCTCAGCTGCTACTGGTCCACCACACTGCTCTTAGTCACTATGTCAGGGTTCCAACTAATGAAACCAAACACAGTAGAACACTGAGGCTTGAGAATTCCTCAAAGAACATATTTATTGGATACATAATATTGGCACAATCAAAAGTGAAACCAACTGTAAACTTTCCCCCAGAGATTCAAAGTAATTAAATGTAACAATTCCCTCCCTTCTATTATGCTACTGATCACATTATCCAATAAATGCATTTGGTGGTCTTCTTGACAGTTCTTCTCTCTGCCTTCAGGGTCCAGTGAGAATGACCTTGGTTCCCACGGGATCATTCTATGTTTAGTCTAATAAAAGTAAAGCAACCTGATCTCCCCCCCCCTTCTCTTTATGTGGCAACTGAGAACGAACGGCAAAGATGGCATCAGCTAGGTTCATTGCAGAAGTTGACAGCTGGACCCCCCTAAAGAAAAATAAGTTCCTGCAAAATAAGTATAGATATACATTAGCGATCTTTCCATCAGTTATGTACTGGAGGCTCTTTAGGCTTCTGGGGGTGCTTATCATGAAACTTTCATATTAATCTATCTGCCTTTACTTCGCTACTTTTAACCCAGGTAGCCTCTGACAAGGGATACCCTTTCCACTGTACTAGATACTGTAACTTCCCTTTATGCAGTCTAGAATCAAGGATGCGTTTTATTTCATAGTGGGTCTTGCCTTCTACTAGAATTGGACCTGGTGCTTTGCGAGGGATTGGTCTCAAGGTTGAATCTGTCACCGGCTTTAGTAAACTAAAATGGAATGCCGAATGAACCTTTCCCAAAAGCCAAGGAAGCTTAAGCTCAACTGTGACAGGATTTATGATTCTTACTATGGGGAAAAGGCCAATAAATTTTGGTCCCAACTTTTTATAGGGTAGCTTTAATCTTACATATTTAGTCGAGAGATAGACTTTCTCTCCGACATGAAATGGTTTTTGAGGAGATTGCTGCTTGTCAGCTTGCTCCTTGTGGATTTTAGTGGCTTGGTTTAAAGCCTGCTTGACATTTGCCCAAGTGCTCTGTAACGATGTCATCCATTCAGTCAAGGTCTGTGAGGAGGGGGGCTCTTGAGGATATTCAGGCATGGGAACAAATTTCCTGCCTGTAGCTACTTTAAAAGGAGTAAGTCCAGTACTGCTATGCACAGTATTGTTGTAGGCCACTTCAGCAAACGGCAGGAGGTCTGCCTAGTTAGTCTGCTGATAGTTGACATAGCATCTTATGTACTGCTTCACCATTGCGTTAGCTCATTCAGCAGCTCCATTCGTACTTGGATGAAAATCCAAGGAAAGACCCTGGGTTGACCCAATCAATTTCACAAGCTCCCTCCAGAATTTTGCTGTAAATTGAACCCCCCCTGTCTGATATAATCCTTTTTGGGGCTTCATGGAGCTGGTCGATGTGTTTCAGGAACAGCTTGGCTAATTTCTGGGTGGAAGGAAGTCCAGGGCAGGCTACAAAATGAGCTTGCTTTGAAAAAAGATCAATAACAGTCCAAATCACTGTATTCCCACTGGACAACCATTTGTCTGAAATGTTATATGGTCTCCTGCTTGAGCAGTGGGTTGGACTAGAAGACCTCCAAGGTCCCTTCCGACTCTATGTTCTGTGAGGGATAAAGTCCATTGCTATCTCTTCCCAAGGTTGGAAAGGGTCCGCTACTTGTTGTAATAATCCAGGGGGTTTACCGGGATTTTTCTTCATGGATGCACAGGTTGCACAGCTCTTAACATAACTTTCAATGTAGTTCTTCATCCCCGGCCACCAAAATTGCCTCCTCACCAGATGCAAGATTTTCAGGAACCCAAAATGACCAGCTTGCTTAGCACCATGGCTCCGTTGTAAGGCTTGGATCCTGAGAGTGCTAGGAAGGTAGAGTTTGGATCCCTTTCATGCAAGTTCATCTCTATGGGTTAATACCTGTTTGTTGGCTCTGAACTATGGGTCAGACTTGTCATGGAAAAACCCAATGAAAAGAACACAAGACAGCAACACAAAACAATAATTCTTACTTTAAGAGTCAGAGGTTTATTTTGCTAATAATTTGGAACATAGCAAGGATAATAACACAACATCACTTACATTAATAACCCATTGCAATGAGGTCCACTGACATAGCAACTCCAAAGGACAGCTATAGGCCAATGGCCCCGAGTTAATCTTGAGCTATCACTTTTATACCTTAATCCTAACGACCACCCAGATAGTCATTATCTTGAAAAATCAGTTCCTTGTTCTTTCTTGCTGACCAGCAGTTTCCACATACACCCGTGTACATCTGAAACCTTCATCCATCTGTTACTTTCAGTTCCTCATTTCCCACAGTTTCAATGCTTATGTTCTAAATATACATATAAAACTATCTACTTTGCAATTTCAATTTGCGCATATTGCAACAGCTCAGCAAATTACAAATATTTCGTCTACATTATGAAATTATTGCACTCAAAGCTATTATTTTAAATCATCAATGTGGGGCCTCTTTTATTTGATACAGACCTTATTTTGCCCTATAACTTGGTGGGCTATATTTTCATCTCCCACAGTCCCCACTTCTTGTCCGTAAGGACAACACAAATGATTATACTATAATATGCAAATAGCAAATTCCGTTTTAATCAGGCATCCTTCATTTAAGATCAAGGAGGAGAACTATATTGATTGGTAGGTGTTACAGCAGTAAGAACAGATAACTCTAGACAGGCTGAAAGGTGGGTAATTTACGCACAGGAGCATACATTGGGTCACCTGTTGTTAAAGTAATTGTTGACTACATGAAGGATCTGACAGAGGGAGCACGTGAGGCAGAGAGCCTTGAGGATGGGGTGCTGGATCTACCTGACAGAGAGGAACTACAAGAAGGCAAATTAGGGAGAGAAGCAGAGGTATGAGCATTAAATGTCATAAGGGGCACCGGAAAAGACTTAGGGGCAGCAGAGCAAATACACTTTTTGATGATGCAAAAAATCAAATATAAAAGGAAAATGATGACTAAAACAGATAACAAAAGCAACATGTTTTTCCCTCCTAAACCAGAAAACGTGTTAGAAAGAACGCCAAAAAAATCTTCTGCAATTAAAATCCCCAAAGAAAGAAGGGGGACCATCCTTATAGTCATGCACAGCCTGCTGTATTTTGACAATGTTGTGGAATAGGCTACGGTTGCCATCAGGAATGTAGACACAGCATGAAGAGCCTATGAGTTTACAAACTCCACCTTCCTTGGCTAGGATGTAATCAAGGGCCAAGCGATTTTGCAACACAGTGGTGCGCATGGCAGTAAGTTCGGAGCCTATGACCTCCAAACTGGAAGCAGTAGTATTAGCCACTGTTTCTAACAAGATGGAGAATCATTTACATTGGTCCCATAACATGTTAATGCCCAGCATAATTGCATACCCAACAATTATTAAGTTTGTTTGAAGCATGAGCTGCTCGATAAGCGTCAACTAGACCCAAATATGTATTGCTAGTAAAGTCATGTTATGTTGTTAATTGTTATGTTAATTTAATTTGTATACCGCCCTTCTCCCATAGGACTCAGGGCGGTTCACAGCATATTAAAAAACAAATACTATACACACAATACAAAATACAGAAATACAAAAATATAAACCCCAATAAAAGCCGAATTAAAAACCAAATATTGCCAGCTGTGTTTCCGATTAAAATTACTTTTAAAATCATCCCTACCTAAAATCCTCCCTAGGTCAGGCCCGCTTGCTGGAAAAGCCATGTCTTGAGGGCGCGGCGGAAAGTAA
>NW_015389430.1:55415-58001 GCF_001527695.2 Protobothrops mucrosquamatus | reverse complement strand
GCAAAGGCACGACTCGGTCCAATGCTGCGGCGGCAGTTGTCTCCCAAGCCGCCGCCTGATTTTCCGCCGAGTCGTGGACCAGATCCTCCGGATATGGCCCAAGCTCCGTCAGGAACCTCTCAGGGTCCATCAGTCGCCTGGGACGGAACCATCTAGGCGGTTCCGTCTCCCTGCGGCGAGGGGGAGCGGTCCGGAAGTCTATCCTTAGGAGAGAATGATCTGACCATGACAAGGGCTCAATAACTATCTCCCCTAATGCCAGATCACTCTGCCACTGGCATGTGTTATTGGAACTTCAGTTGGCTGGACATCTCTGCGTTTACACAGCAGGAGTTCCTGATGATGGAGTCTCTCAAGATGGTCAGGGGCTTCAGCAGATGAAATAGGTGTGATGGTAGGACGTGCATCTGGAGGTGAGGGTTGTACAAGGCTATACAAACGGAAAGTAGTGCTAACAAATAGCAAGGCTGCAATGGTCCAAACAGCAGGCATAAGACCTTTCCTAATGCAGACAGTTTCTTGCAGACGTCTCTGAGCTTCCATGATGTTGCACTTATGTTTCTTCGTGGATTGTTGGGAGAGGTGAAGTAGGCTGATGTTGGCGTTGTCTTGGTCGTAGGTTATACCGAGAGGGGAAGCAGAGGTTACTAGCACTTGCTTCCTTGTCAGGCAAAACTTCAATTTTTGCTTTGTTGGTAACAGGTGGTTGAGGTTGGCTGATATCCTCGTCTGGGGCTGTAACCTTCTTACAGTGTGAAGCATGCAGCCAGGAAGGTAATCCTTGACACTTCACAGCAGTGTTGGTAGTCAGGAGGATCTGGAATGGGCCCTTCCAACGAGGAGCCAGGCAATTCTTTCACTGAAATGTTTTGACGAGCACCCAATTGCCAACTGTTAAAAAGTGACAGAGATGCAGAGGTTCTTTAGGAAGCATAGCAATGACCTGTGAATGACAGTCTTTTAAAGTAGCAACTAGGGCACGGAAATAGTCTAACATGACACTGTCCAGGGCCTGAATGTCAGCCAGATGAAGAAAAGATGGAGGAGAAGCAGGCAGCCCATCAGAATTTAATGAGGAGAAAGGCCATTTACTCTAGAAGGCATCATTCTTATAGACATCAGGGTGAGATGAAGACAGTCAGGCCATTTTAAATTGATTTCGTCACACAATTTACCCAATTTGTTCTTAAGGGTGGAGTTCACGCATTCCACCTTACCTGACACTTCTGGATGATTAGGACAATGAAGCTTTTCGTCTATTTGCAAAGCCTTACAAATTTCTTTAACAACCTGATTAGCAAAGTGTGTACCTTTATCACTCCCTAAATAAATGGGAATACCAAAACGAGGCAAAAATTCTTTGAGCAGTCGTTTAGCAACAGTGACAGCATCAGCCTTTGCACAAGGGTATGCTTCCACCCAACCACTATACATACATACAAACAACAACCAAAACATATTCATAAGAACAACATTTGGGCATTTGAATAAAATCCATCTGAATATGAATGAAAGGGCCCCAGGGTGGTGGATGGGAGCCAGGTTGAGTGGGAACAGAGCGACCAATATTAAATTGTTGACAAATAGTACAGGTAGAGCAGACTTGTCTTGCCATAGCATAAACTCCAGGGGCAAACCATTCTTTGTTGATAGCTGAAGACACTCCCTCCTGGCCGACATGGGCGGGCCCATGTTGGAGATGAATAATGTAGGGCAAAAGGGAACGAGGGCAAATGGGGCGCCCATCCAAATGTCACCACACCCCTTTAGAATCAGGAGCACATGAAGCCTTTTTCCATACTTCTTGCTCGGAAGCAGGGGCAGAGCACTGGGTGGCAACCAAATGAGTAAGAGGTGGAAGGAGGAGGAGAATCCAAAAGGCATGCAACTGTAGAGGCAGGGTCAACAGGCATGAGAGCCGCCCTTTTGGCAGTGGCATCAGCTAGAGCAGGGCTTTTCAACCTTTTTACCGATTGTACCACTTTTAGGATATGGCAATATTCGAGTACCACCTAGCAAGGTGTCAAAAACTTGATGACCCCCCCCAAAAAACCTGTTCAAAGTTGCAATTGCACTGAAATGACTTATGACCATTTTTCACACTTATGACCATTGCAGCATGCCACGGGTCATGTGATTTATATTTGGATGCTTGGCAACTGATTCATATTTATAATGGTCACAGTGTTCCAGGGTCATGTGATCCCCTTCTGCAACCTTTTGACAAGCAAAGTCAATGGCAGAGCTGCTGGTG
Source organism: Protobothrops mucrosquamatus (assembly GCF_001527695.2). Classification (NCBI taxonomy): domain Eukaryota; kingdom Metazoa; phylum Chordata; class Lepidosauria; order Squamata; family Viperidae; genus Protobothrops; species Protobothrops mucrosquamatus. The sequence continues at coordinate 55,747 of NW_015389430.1, read as the reverse complement.
GCCAAGTGCTAAGGCGGGACTTCCTTTCTTCCCTCCCTTTCCTGCCTCCCTTTTTCTCATTCCCATCTCCTTCTGAAGGAAGAATTTGAAACCCCCCCCCCCATATTTTCCCTCTTCCATATATTGATCAAACAAGGAAAGGCCTCCAGAGACAGAAAAGACAAGCTGCTGAGTGAACTAGCTTAAAAAAGAACATTCCCCTTTAAGAATTAGCTACTGGCTAAAAAGGAAAGTAAGGAGCGCAGCCAGCACTTAAGGAAGAAAACAAAAAGGAAAAAAAATGTAAGTACTGGCTCCCAGCTAAGGCAACTTCCCCAAATGGCTCCATTCAT
>NW_015389430.1:31131-54470 GCF_001527695.2 Protobothrops mucrosquamatus | reverse complement strand
GCTACTGGCTAAAAAGGAAAGTAAGGAGCGCAGCCAGCACTTAAGGAAGAAAACAAAAAGGAAAAAAAATGTAAGTACTGGCTCCCAGCTAAGGCAACTTCCCCAAATGGCTCCATTCATGGTTATACACATTTTATTGGTTTTTTTAAATTTTTACATCAAAGTGCTCAGGAAAACACCGTGGTGAAAGGGTAATCAATCATAGCAAAACAAGTCATATATATATAACTAAAATTAATACCTTAAAAATTCCCCCCTCTATTTCCCTCACATGATATAACAAATTTAGTTTAATCTATTTCTTCTTAAAATTCAATCAATCCACAGAATCATCCCTACTATTATATCTATATAAATCACTCCTGCTTTTAAGCTCCACTAATTTCAATTAACAAATTCCAATTAATCTTAAACAAACATATTAATAAAACTTTGGGTATCCCTTCTACAACGCACATAATATTCCGAGAATAACATTCTAATATTTTCACATATATTCCATCTCTTAATTTAATACATCATTAATTAATATCCTTTCTTCTCTTATCATAGATCTCTCTAATTCTTCTGCTATTACAAAATAGTTTTCTATATAAACAGAGTAAAAAAACAAAAAAAGAATCATTTCGACCAGTTAAGTAAAATTTAAATCTCAACCAAATTAACTATCGTATCTAAGACAAACATATTATTACACCAATTATTATCTTACTGCTTTCATTTACTCAATTAGATTGTCAAATCAGTCCAAATCTCTCAAGCCTTTTTGTCCCAATAATTAAAATTTTAAATCACATTTTTAAATCTAACTCTGGCTTTTTTTCTATACCAAGCTGGTTTCCGTAATGTCACATCTATGTCATCAAATCTCAGTATTTGAGTACTAATGTTTATCAACAAATCGATCTGATCAAAATTCTCTTCCCCTTCTTCCAATATCATGTAAGCAATATAGTCCATTTTATTCCATCTTATAATTTCAGCTTGATTATCCAAGTTGTCGTAACTTTCAATCTATCATGTCTGGCTGTCAATTCCTGTTGATTTTAGCAATGGGAGTACTTCACTTATAATCATTTTTTGATCTTCAAAGTTCTCCACTGTTTGTACATAGACTTGTGAAATATCCTCCTGTGTAGTAGTTAGTTGATTTATAGAATAGTCATTTAAAGTCTCAATCTGGGATTTTGGGTCCAAAATTTTTCTAAAGTTCAATTGATCAGTGAGTTCTTCCATCTCAAATTGTGTACACTGTTGCATATAAGCTTCTTCTTGGCCTGTAGATTGGTCTTTTAAAATTTGGGGCTCAGCTTGTGATTCTACAAGATGGTCTTTAGTTTTTCTCCATGAGTTCATCTCCTCTGTCATTTCCAATATTTTTCCAATATCAGCTCATAATCCAGTCCAGAATTCAATTGATCAGTAAATTCTTCTTCCATCTCAGATTGTGTACACTGCTGCATATAGGCTTCTTCTTGGCCTATAGGTTGATCTTTTAAAGTTTGAAGCTCAGCTTGTGGTTCTGCAAAATAATCTTTAGTTTTTCTTCATAGCTTCATCTCCTCTGTCATTTCCAATATTTTTTCCAATATCAGCTCATAGTCAAGCTGTGGGTAAAAGTCTTCTATTTCCATAGTAAAAGAGTCTTTTAATCTTTTTGTGGAAACTATATTTATTAAGAGTCCATATACATCCGCCTCCACAATTTTTAAATCACAAACACAACCCACAGCTGTTTCCAAGCCTTTATCTTTTCTTCTTGTTAATTTCTGAAGGTCAAAACCATCTTCAAACACCAAAGCAAAGACATTACAATTGCAGTAAATAGTTTTGCCACAAGATGTCCTCAGTGAGCTATAGAAAGTTTTTTCTTTGCACGTTAAAAGCCTTTATCTCGTTAAGAATGACGAGGAAAGAGACAGAAAAAAGCAAATATCTTCAGTATAGTAAGTAGAATAATGCTCTATATTACAAATCTTTCCAGGGATGCCCAATATCCAAAAAGTTCAAAATATAATAAGAGCTATTCTGTAGTTTTGTTTAAAGTATATTTTTTCCCCCAAACGGACAGACGCCGCTTTCTTAGAACAGGGAAGTCATCCAAAAAGCAAGCTCTTTGCAGGAAAAATAGTTGGGGATAGGTGGGAGAGGGAAAAGTCTCACCCAGATTTCTCCACGGTGGTTTCTTCACGCTTAGCTGTTCTTTTGACTTCGGCTGGTGCAGCTGAGTGGTCGGCCATTTTACTGGCCGATCTTTACTCCATCAGCCCTAAGGAGTCAGCTGGGGCTGCGGGAAAAGCTGCCGCTTTCCTGCAGTCACCAGCAAAACCCCTCCTCGGTGGTCGCCCCTCCAGGGCGACTTTCAACCCCCTCCGGGGTCTACCGGCGAAGGAAACACAGCCGGTGGGGAGACAAGTCTCTTCCAAATGACTGGAGTCGCCGCAAACAGGAACCGGAAGTCAGCTCCATTCATAAGTAAAGGAATGCTACAGGCAAAATCCATTCAGGAGAAAAATACTTCAAAATCCCTTGCAGCAAAACTTATAGCTAACAACAGCAGAGCAATAGAAGCTAACACGAGACATCAGCCATCAGCCAAATAGAAATTGCCAAACACTCCTTAAGAACACAAAGCCCTCATTGCACAAATCCCAGAACTTCAAAGTCACAAAAGCACATAAGAATCCTTCCACTCTCCATCTCCCTCCCTCCTCCGTGCCTCACCTCCAGCCATTGCTGCCTTTCTTCATTCCTCTTGGAGGGCGACCCCTCCCCTGCTGCATTTGTTGCCTGTTTGCTGCTGCCAGCACAGGTGGCTGCCNCTTCTTCTTCTTCTTCTTCTTCTTCTTCTTCTTCTTCTTCTTCTTCTTCTTCTTCTTCTTCTTCTTCTTCTTCTTCTTCTTCTTCTTCTTCTTCTTCTTCTTCTTCTTCTTCTTCTTCCCCTTCAGTGCAGCTGGCTCCACCTCCTCCCAAGGCTGCTGCTTTTTTTCTCTCTCCCTCTCCTGCCCAAACTGCCTCCTTTTATAGCCTCTCCTGTCTCCGCCCCACTCCTCCTTTCTCATGGGGGAGGGTGAGCCAGAGGTGAGCCTGGGGCCTTTGCAGCTCCAGAGGACTCTCTCACTGTAAGTCCTTGCCTGTGCTGGCTCTTTCCCTCCCCCACTACACTTGGCTAGGCAGGGCTGCATACCACCTGCCACTCATTAATGTATCACAAGTGGTACGCGTATCACCGGTTGAAAAGCCCTGAGCTAGAGAGTTTCCCATAGCAACTTCGTCAGAGGAAGGTTGGTGAGCAAGGCACTTAACAACTGCAACCTGAGAAGGCAATTGGAGGGCATCTAACAGATCTTTGACATATATTGTGTTCTTAATTGGAGAGTCCTGGGCTGTAAGGAATCCTCAAAACTGCCAAAGCTGGCCAAAATCATGTACAACTCCACAGGCATAGCGGCTGTCTGAATAGATTGTGACAGATTGTCTGGCAGCCAGCTGAAGGGCTTGAGTGAGGGCAACTAATTCAGCGATCTGAGCAGAATGTACATTGGGAATGGGGCCACAAAGTAGAGGTTCAAAAGGGGAACAAACAGCAAACCCAGCGACTAAAGCCCCAGTAGGGGAATGAAAGCAAGAACCATCGACAAACAGGACAAGATCAGGGTTGGAGAGAGGAACATCCTTAAGATCTTGGCATGGCTTTGAAAGCATCAAACAAAGACATTTACAATCATGAGGTTCCCCATCCGATGGAATAGGGAGCAAAGAGGCAGGATTGAGGGAAGGACAGCGTTTTAGGGAAATATGTGGGGAAGACAAAACTAAGGCTTCATATTTAGTAAGGCATGATGCAGATAAAAAATTAGTTCTAGTGTGGAGTAATAAAGCAGAAACAGAATGGGGAACAGCAACCACCAAGATGTGTCCAAGAACCAGGTCAGCAGAGCGATCCACCAATAGAGCAGCAGCAGCAACGGCTCGCAAACAAGGTGGCAAACCAGAAGCAACAGGGTCCAAGGTTGTAGAGAGATAGGCAATGGGCCATTGAGCAGAGCAATAGGACTGAGTTAGAACACCCAAGGCAAAGCGCTCTCGTTCATGACAGAAGAGAGTAAAAAGCTTGGAATAGTCAGGCAACCCTAAAGCCGGGGCAGCACACAAAGCTTGCTTCAGTTTAGAAAAGGAAGATTCAGCCACAGTGGACCATGGGAGGGGTTCAGGGACATAATGAAGGGTGAGATCATAAAGGGGTCAAGCTAAGGGAGCATAGGCAGGAATCCATTGTCGGCAAAAGCCAGCCATCCCAAGAAAGGAGCGCATAGCCTTTTGGGTAGTGGGTTTAGGATGTTGTAAGATAGCTTGAATGCAAGAGGGAAGAATGGAGCAGGAGCCATGAGACAAAAGGACTCCCAAATAGGTAACTTGAGAAAGGCAAAGCTGGAGTTTAGACTTTGAAGCCTTATGCCCTTTAGCAGCAAGGTTTTGGAGTAAAACAAGAGAGTCAGTTAAACTCTTCTGGTTCTGGATCACGGCGTACGCAGTCATTTAGAGAGACTTGTCTCTTCGCTGGCCGTTTTCCCTCTGCCGGTAGACCCTTAATCGGGTCGAAAAGTCGCCCTGGGGGGGCGACCACCATCGAGGAGGCCCTCATCTGACTGCGGAAGGGTGGCAGCTCCTTCCGTGGTCCGAGCCAGCTCCTTAGGGCCGACGGAGAAAAGATTGGCCAGTAAAATGGCCGATCACCCAGCTGCACCAGCTGAAAGTCAGAAGAACAGCTAAGCATAAAGAACCACCGTGGAGAATCCGGGTGAGAACTATCCTTCCCTCTCTTTGCCCTAACTACTTTCCTGTAAAAAGCTTTTGAACTATTTCCCTGCTTTAAGAGAGCGGCGTTTGTGTACTTGGGAAAAAGAGCTCTGGAAGCCAAAGACATAAAACAGCTAATTTTTTATTGACTATTTAATTTTTTGGATATTTAGGGGTCCTGAAAAAAATTCTACCATTGAACATTATTATTATTCTACTTATTATGCTGGAGATGTTTCTCTTTTTCTATTTTTCCAATGAGATAAAATTTTATTAACTTGGAAAAAAGATTTTACAGTGTACTGAGGACATCTTGTGGTGAAAATTGTTACTGCAACTGTATTTCTTTTTGCTGTTTGAAAATGGCTTTGATCTTCAAATGATAACAAAAGGGAAAAGATAAAGGACTTGAAACAGCTGGGTGGTGAATTTGTCTATTAGAAATTGGAGGTGGATATTTGTTGACTCTTACTAAATATAGCCTCCACTAAAAGATTAAAAGATTTTTTCACCACTGAAATGGAGGAATCTTACCCACAGCTTGATTATGAACTTATACTGGAAAAAAACTTGGAAGCTACGGAGTATATGAAATCTTGGAGAAAAAATAAAGATGACTTTTCAGAATTACAAACTGATTCTCAAATTTTAATGGATCAAGCTATAGGCCGAGGAACAACAGAGGAGGAACAGAGTAATTCCAAAGAGGCCTCTATTCAACAACATATACAACTTAAAGAGATGGAGGAACCATACCTACAACACAACTATGAACTTATACCGGGAGAAATTGTGGAAACTACTGAGCAAATCAATTTTACACAACCCCATATACAATTTATGGAGAACTTTGATGATCAAAGAATAACTTTAATTGAGATACCTGAATTGTTAAAAACAACAGAGACTGACATCCAGACACAAGTCACTGAAAATTCTAATAACGTGGACAATCAACTAGTAATTACAACATGGAATAAAACTGATTACACCATTCAGATGACACTGGAAGAAAGGGAAGAGAACTTTGACCAATCTGAAATGTCGAGAAATACCTCTATTAAAATATTGAGGTTCGATGACGCAGAAACTTTACTATGGAAACTGGTTTGGCACAGAAAGAAACCTAGAGTTAGATTTAAAAATGTGTTTTAAAATATTATTTAATGGGTTAAAAAGGCTTTAGAGATTTTGACTGATTTAATAACTAATGGAGTACGTGAATTCTGTAAGAGGATATCCTTTGTAATAATATTTTGTTTTAGATATGATAATTATTTGGAGGGGTAAACTTTACTTAATGGGTTAAAAAGACTTTTTATAGATATAGATTGATTGATAGAATATATATTTAAAATAGATAGAAATGTATTTTTTGGACTGATATTTTTATTTCAAGTAAGACAATTATTTTGTAATAGAAGAATAAGAGGGATTTGAGATAAGAGAAGAAATGGTATTAATAAATGATTTACTAGATTAAGAAATAGATTATATGTGGAAAATATAAGAATGTTATTGTTGGAATAATATATTCATTTTAGATATAATTATTATGTTAGGGAAAAGGGAAATGAGGGCTACCCGAAGTGTTAATAATATGTTTATTCAAGGCTAATTGGAATATGGTAATTGTAAATTAGTAAAGCTTAAAAACAGGATTTGGATTTTTATAACTGAAATGTGATTGATGTCTGATTTGATTGATTGAACTCTAAATGTATTAATTTGAATATGTAATATTATATGAGGGAAATAGAGAGGGAACTTTAAATGAATTAACCTGAGTTATATATGTATGATTTTGCTTTTGGATGATTGATGTCCCCATCACCACGTTGTTTCCTAAGCACTTTGATGTTAAAACTAAAAAACCAATAAAATTTGTTTTTTTAAAAAAGAGAGTTAAACTAGCTTCCAAAGTGGAAGAAGCCAATAAAAGGTCATCTACATATTGAACAAGGGCACAGCCCATGGGGAGCACAATGTCAGCCAAATCTTGTTTTAAAATTTGAGAAAAAATAGAGGGTGATTCGCAATAACCCTGGGGTAGGCAGCGCCAAGTTAGTTGCAAGCCATCATACTGAAAGGCAAATAAAAACTGAAAATCAGGATGAATAAGGATAGAAAAGAAAGCAGAATAAAGGTCCACCACGGTGAAATATTGAGCAGTAGCAGGGATGGAAGACAAAATAGTGGCAGGATTGGGAACAGTGGGATAAGAGGGAATGACTACCTGGTTAATTTTATGTAAATCCTGCACAAATCTCCATTTACCTGTGGACTTCTTCTGGACAGGTAAAATAGGTGTGTTGCATGGACTTCTGGTAGGTACCAAGATGCCTTGCTGGAGGAGGGATTCAATAACAGGGCATATGCCTTCCTGGGCTTCTTTGGATGGGGGTATTGAGGAACCCTAGGGAGGGGCTTGGTGGGGTCTAGTTGTATCTGTGCAGGGTCCGCAGATCGAACGCACCCCACATCATCAGCATGGGTAGACCAGTGGGCTTCAGGGACTTTAGAGAGAAGTTCATTTTGCAAAACAGTAAGGGAGGAATCTGAAAGGGGGAGAAAGAGGATATAGGGAACCATCATCAGGAAGAGATGAAAGATAGGCGATGACAGGATGCTCAGCAGAGGAGGGAACATCCAAATAGAAGCCATCAGGTTGGCAGTAAATTGTACAGCCTAACTTGCAAAGGAGGTCTTGGCCCAAAAGATTAATTGGGGAACAGGGGCTAAGTAAGAAGGCATGCTCAGTAGAAATAGGTCCGAGAGTAACATCAGTAGGTTTGCTAACTGGATGAGAAACAGTAACATTAGTAACACCAATGGCATTAATAATTTCTGAAGAGGGCTGCACATTGGGGAAATCAATAGCTCGTAATGTGGATCGGGCAGCTCCAGTGTTCACTAGTAGTTTAGTAGGGCAGCCTCCTACCAATAAAACAACTTCAGGGTTAGTAGAATCAAAGGGAATAAGGGGATAGGTAGGGGAAATAGAGGTTGATAGTCATTGTGGAGGGCGTGGGGGCATAGTGGGGAAGCGTGAGGGAAAACATCTAGGATGCGGGGTAGGCATTCTGGGAGCAGGAAGAGCAGGGGAAGAAACTGTTGGGACAGCAGGACCAGGCCCAGGGAACTGAGGGGCAAGCAGATGGGGGCAGGAGGATTTGAAATGTCCTAGCATCCCACAGTGAAAGCAAGAGTAGGATGGTTGTGGAGGAGAGAAAGCCAAGGGGACAGATGGGGGATGATTAGTAGGGCTAGTACGAGGGGGAAATGCAGGCTGATTTTCAAAGGCATGTAGTTGCAGGGCCATGAATCTGGTTTCTTTTTCCTCCTGTTTTTATTTAAGGGAAGTGGCATAATGATCCGCAATAGAAACAATTTCAAACAAGGTTTTAGCTTCCCAACCAATAACATTAGTCCGAATAGCTTCTGAAAATTTTGGACGCAGGCCATCAACAAAAAAGGAGACCATACCTTCCTTAGCGTTGGTGCGAGGATCCTGTACACCTGAGTGTTGTTCAAATGCCAAAGTCAGACGTTCCATAAATTCTGCTGGGGATTCTTTTTCCTGTAGTTTGCAAACCTATATTTTGCTCCAATCAGTTTTAACAGGGCAAACATCAGTGATATTGGCAAGCAATTGTAGCCGGGCATTGGGTAACTCAGCAGGTGCAGGGGCCTGAAGAGTCCAAGTAGCTTTCTCCTTAAGTCGTTCCCAAACACCTTTAGGGCAAATTGTCTGCATTAATTAAGATCAGCCCAAGTAGGGTTATAAGCCTCTATGATTGTTTCCAATTCCTCTTTAAATTTCGCAGGCTCCTCTCGAATGCTAGGGAAGGAGGCTGCCATGTTACAGATTTCTTCTTGAGACCAGGGGACATGGACCTGAAAAAGTTTAGGCACGGCAACCCCATTAACATTTTCTGAGGAACCTGGGAGAGTACGCAGGGGAAATTGACCAGCAGGTTGCTCGGAGACATGGGAGGGAGAAGGATGAGAAATGGCCTTGGGGGAAAAAGAGAAGCAGCACCGAGAGGAGTGGAGGAGAGAGGGGTAGCACTTCTAGTCCTAGAGGCAACACAATCACGGGTAGTAAAATCAGACAAGAGGGAAGCAACACCAGGAGAAAGGGGTATGTGGGGTTAATTGGGGAAGCGGGGGTTTTATCAGGAGAATTACAAAACCGTGACAGGAGGGCTGATCCATATTCCAATCCCAGGGATTCATTAAGGCGCACCAACTCAGTGCAGAGAAGGGTAGAGGGGCTGATCAACTGTTGATCAGCATTGAGCAGTGTTTGTTTAATCTCCTGAATAAGTTGTTCCATATGTGGGGAACCAATCAAACCAGAAGGGGGAGATGAAGGAGTGGAGGGAGAGATTGCACAGAGGGAGGAAGGGTGGGGAGCTGAAGGAAGGGAAGGAGGAGATGGTACATGGGGAGGAGAAAGGGGCGGAGGAGAGAGACGGGAGGGAGGATGAGGTGGCGGAGAAAGGGGCGGCAGAGACAGAAGGGAAGGAGGCTGAGGAGGGGCTCCAACAGGAAGCAAAGGAGGAACATAGGGAGGAGGGCGGGAGGAGGAGCCTTTCGAAAAACCAAGCAGCAGATCTGGCTCGGGGTCATCAGGGGGGGTTGAGTAAGGTAGAATCTAATGGACAAAGTTTAACAACAGGCATCTGAGAACGTTTTGCAGCATCAGTGGCGGAATCTTTGAGAATTACAGATACGACATTTTTGAGATCAGAAACAGACTTTTCCAACATTTCTTTAGTATGCTTAAAGTAGACATGTCAAACACAAGGCCCGTCGGCCGGATCCAGCCCGATATGTGGTTCCGTCCAGCCCGGGGACCTGCTCTGGAAAGAGTGAAGGACCGGCCCGCCGCACCTCGGCCCAGGCCGACCGGGTGCTGATCTACAACCTGGTTGCATCCATCAAAGCCAAAACGCGCTCAGCCTTAAATCCACGGGGAAGCCCCGCCCTGCTCCCTGGGTGCGTGTGCAAGCGGAGTCCGGCATCCCTGCTGGCTGTCTTGTCCTGCAGGCTGACTTCACCCAGGATGCCGGCGCTGGCTGTCTCCTGTGCGCATACCCGGGGAGCGGGGCAGAGGTGGCGAGGCAGCTCCTTGCTGGTTCCAGTGGATTTTAGTCTGAGCACGTTCTGGCTTTGATGGATGCAACCAGGTTGCGCCACCCCCACCAGCACCGCCAGCCTCACAGCCACGAGGCTTTCCTTTCACCGGGACAGACCCCCCCACGGAGGATAGCAAGACCGGCGGCAACATGGCAGTGCTGGCAATCTCTCCCCCTCCCATCACCCCTTCCTGAGCGTGGAGGAAGGAAAGAGATGGGAAGGAGAGAAGGAAGAAAGTGTAGCAGAGAGGAGAGTTGGGGGGGATCGACGCTGGCTTGGATCGGCGCTGGCTGGGAAGCTTTGCCAGAGCTCTGTGGATTCGGTAGAGAGGTCAGAAGCTCAGGCGGCCTCTGCGGTGGCTGGCGGCACGGCGGGGCTCTTGGGGAGGGATTTTTAAAGGGGAAGAGGAGATTGAATGGGGGAAGAAGATTTTGTTTTCTCTTTTCCAGAGAGACAACCCAAGAGGAGGGAGAGTGAGGTAGGAAGTTGGCGAAAAGGCTTTTTATTCTCTCTCCAGAGAATAAATTTCCTACCTCGCTCTTCCTCCTCTTGGGTTGCCTCTCCGGAAAAGAGAAAATAAAATCTTCTTCCCCCAGTCAATCTCCTCTTCCCCCTCCAGCAAAGCCTCCCAGCCAGCACCGATCCCAGCCAGTGCCGATCCCCCTCAACTCTCCTCTCCGCTACACTTCCTTCCTTCCTTCTCTCCTTCTCATCTCTTTCCTTCCTCCACGCTCAGGAAGGGGTGATGGGAGGGGGAGAGATTGCCAGCGCTGCCATGTTGCTGCCGGTCTTGCTATCCCCCGTGGGGGGGGTCTGTCCTGGTGAAAGGAAAGCCTCGTGGCTGCAGGGCTGGCGGTGTTGGTGGGAGGGGGGGCTGCGCAGATCTACAACCTGGTTGCATCCATCAAAGCCAGAATGCACTCAGCCTTAAATCCATGGGGCAGCCCCACCCTGCCCCCTGGTGTGCGTGCAAGTGGAGTCCGGTGTCCCTACTGGCTGTCTTGCCCTGCAGGCTGACTTCACCCAGGATGCCGGCACTGGCCGTCTCCTGTGTGCACACTCGGGGGGCAGGACAGGCGGCGGGGCAGCTCTTTGCTGGTTCCAGTGGATCTTAGGCTGTGTGTGTTCTGGCTTTGATGTACGCAACCAGGTTGTAGGTCAGCGCCACCCACCCCCCCACACACACCAGCACTTCCAGCCTCGCAGCCACAAGGCATCCCTTTCAACGGGACCGCCCCCGCCCGCCCACATGGTATAGGAATGGCTGGCAGCAGCATGTTAGTGCTGGCAATCTCTCCCCCTCCCATCACCCCTTCCTGAGCGTGGGGGAAGGAAAGAGATGAGAAGGCGAAGGAAGGAACGGAGGGAGGGAGGAAGGAAGGAATGGAGCAACGGAGGGTGGGAGGAACAGAGGGAGGAACGGAGGGAAAAAGGGAGGGAGGAAGGAACGGAGGGATGAACGGAGAGTGGGAGGGAGGAAGAAAGGAACAGTGGAAGGAAGGGAGGGTGGGAAGGAGGGAGGAAGGGAGGGAGGGAAAAGGGAGGGAGGAAGGGAGGAACAGGAAGAAAGGAACGGAGGGTGGGAGGGAAGAAGGAAGGAAGGAAGGAAGGAAGGAAGGAAGAGGAAGGAAGGAACGGAGGATGGGAGGGAAGAAGGAAGGAAGGGAGGAAGGAAAGAACAGAGGGAGGAAGGAACAGAGGTGGGAGGGAGGAAGGAACAGAGGAAGGTGGGAGGGACCATGTCCCGGTGCTCGCCCCGGTCCCACCCTCCTCCGCTGGAGACCCTCAGATCTGCCCCAGTCCTGCCCAGGTACCCCTGAAGTCAAGATGGCCATGCCCACCCAGTAGGCCACGCCCACCCCAGCCACACCAACCCAGTAGGCCATGCCCATCCTGGCCACACCCGCCCAGTCCAAGGGCAACCACAATGCTGATGCGGCCCTCAATGAAATTGAGTTTGACACCCCTGGCTTAAAGGATTGGAGATGATGATCACGGCACCGTTTTTCCATTTCCGCATACCAAACAAAGCTGACCAATTACCAGATTTCAAAGAGGCATCGGCTGCATCCAATTGAAATTGCAGGAAATTGAGTTTGTCCCGATCAAAAGTTCCAGGTAGAGGAAACTGGCGTTTGTGGTCTTGGGCAGTGAGAACATGCCATTCTGACAAGAACTGACAAAATCTAGGCCCTTTATGGGCATGAATATACCACGCTGGTGTGCCTTTTTCAGGAGCTTCCATATGTTTGGAAGAGGAAGTTCCCATTGCAGCAACAAATAGGCAATGTCTGTCTAAAGCTGGTGAATCTAAACAAGGGAAAAATAGCAACTATGAAGGAGAAAAAAATAAAGCCAAACACATAAGCAAGAAGCAAGCTAAATATGTAAAATCTGTATCCAGTTCATTCATTTCATACGTTCAAAATATAGTTGTGTTTTTTCCCCCCCTTCACGCACTTCTATTTCTGGCCGTTTTCCTTGTGGAAGAATGGAACCGCAAAGCTGGGCTGCAACACTCGCTTCGGATCATGAGACCCATCTCAGTCAGTCACCAGTCACACACCATTTGCGCCCTATTGGCCACACATACGAACAAACAAAACTGGATCTCATAATATCTTTGTGTTTCTAATCGCTTGCCGATTTAGGGGCAGGTTTGATTCATGTTTTTCATTTCTTTTCTCTCTTTTTTTTGCATCTCTGTTTGTTCTTCTCCACTAGACGGCCCAGGGAACCAACCGTTATGGGCAATAGAAGGCAATTGAACCCTGCCAACACAGACAGTCCTTATGTATGGAAAAGGTCCATACCTTCTGGGGAGAAAAGGGAACAATAGACATGCTACCTTGGCAAGAAAGCCAACCCTTATCTAAAGGAAAGGTAGCAGGCACAGGAAAATGTACGCTCCCTCCCAGCAAACAAGCTGACTGTAAGGACCCACCCCACTTTGCATCTTAAGAAGACAGAACTCTTGGAATATTTCTTCCAACATGCATCTTTATTAAGAGAGAGCTGGTTGTAGGCATTCTAGACAGGACTTGGGGTCCAAGCTCTCCAATTCAAGGTTCTAAGGGATCCCCCAGTAGCCCCACCCCATCACCCCCTTCTTCCAGCACAGTTCCAGGCATTACATTCCCACCCCCTTTTCCTCACTGCCGGGAGGAGAGACTTCAGAAAGGATTACATGAAAGGTAATGGCCCCAATTGTTATTGTTAGTCCTTTTGGTGATATCCACATCCAGCCCCTTTGAAGTATACTGAAGGAAGTGAGGGCCATAAAGCCCCTTTGTTCACCCCCTTCCCTTCATCATATGACAGAATCCAGAGAAGGCAGAAATGGGGTTTTCCATAGTTGATAACTAGAGATGAAATATAATTGGATTCTGACATCCTGCCCCCTTAAAATAAGATAGATCCACCTGAAAGAAAACAAAACAGGTATAAAAGTTAGTCAGGTTTGTTAGGATACTCTGTGTGAAACTTCTTTAATAGCTTCTGGGCTCTGATGTGACGTTTATGGACCCACTCGTTTTGTGAGGCAGGGAGGTGTTTCCAGGCAACTAGGTACTGAGTTGCTCCATGATATCTCCTAGAGTCAAGGATTTCCTTTATTTCGAAGTGTTGTTCGCCCTCCACCATGATTGGAGGTGGTGGTGGTGGGATTTTTGGCCGTAACGATGATTGATGCTCTCTTTTCAGCAAGCTGCAATAGGATTGTGAGTGGTGGTATGGAATACTGTACACGTATGAGTGATTTCATGATAAATGAAGCATTTCTGGATTGTCCATGCAGCCTTTCAGACCAATACAAACTGATTTGAAGGCCAATGAAGTGTAGTTGGTATTTGGATTAGCGTGTTAGTAAACTAGTTAAGGATATAATGAATAGTCTGACAGTTGAAATGAGGCATAGCTGGCTTAAGAACCTTAGGAGAATACTTGTCTAAGGTTGTCTTCAGACTGGAATAGCATATCACAGAATTCACTCTTAAGCATTATATGAGGAGCTGGAAGAAATGCTGCTTAGACGTGCAAATGACCTAAATTTGGATGGGATAGCTATATTTAGAAAGATCTTGATAAATTAGAAAAAAAGGGCTGAGTATAACAGAATTTTACTTAGGAAACAGAAATAAAATGCATAGGCATGGTAGGAGTGGGGGAATTGGCTTGGCAAGAGAATTAATGATGTTCTTGGAATAGTTGTTGATTGCAAACTTGATTATGAGTCAACAGTATAAAATGGCTGCAAAGAGACAAATGCAATTTTAGGTTGTATTAAGTATGGATAATATCCTTAATTTTAAAGTGTAGCTTCCAAATCACAGAATTAATACTTCCACATTATTCTGCATTGGTGGAACACCCTTTTGAGTATTTTGTCCAGTCCTAGCAAATCACAGGATTCAGTCAAACTGAAACATGTTCAGGAAAGGGCAGGAAAAATGATGGAAGAACTAGAAAGAATGAAAAGACATTGACAAATGTGGGAATGGTTTGGTTGAGAAGAGAAGAATGGGACTTGTGATATAATGAACATCCAGTTCTGTTCTCTATCATCCCAGAGGGCAGGACATTGAATAAAGAAGTTGTTATGGGAAGGAAAATTCCAGTTGAGTATTAGGAAAATGTCCCTATCAGTAAGAACAGTTTGACAGTGGGAGCAGTTACCCAGAAAGGGTTGTGCTGCCATACACAGAGTCTGAACAGCTATGTGTTTTGAGTGTGTTAATTTAGATTCATGCAAGGAGCTGATTTAGGACTTGGTGACCTAAATGGTTCCCCCCAGTTCTGATTCTATGTTTGAAAAGGTGCTAGGATAATATCTGAAAAAATAATATATGAAAACCAGCATGGTTTGGATTCTAGCAATGGTTTGTCTGAGGAGCTTGAGTCTACCCAAAGATATGCAGTGAACAGCCTAAGGGAAGGAGCTCTTGAATCTTCTCTCCTCCTGCAATATCAAAAGCCTGTTCTTAGCAGTGAAAATCTTAGGTTTGTTCCTTATATTCCCTTTGTTCTTCAGTGGCTTAAGCCCAACAGATGACAATGTGTATAAAAAGAAGAAAAAGAAACAGAAACAGAAGAAAGAAAAGGGGGAGCAATTTGATCTGGTCCAAGATCAATCCGCAAAGGTAAAAACACTTTTTCAATAGGTTAGTATATTGAGCTCCTCCAAACTGCCATACACAAGTATGTGCATAGTGGAGCTTAATGCCTGTTGCATTTTATTTTGGGGTATATGCATAACTAGAAGTGCTAAGAATCCAAACTGAAGCTGCTTGCTTCTTTTGGTTGGAGTGATCTTTTATCTGTCTTGTCATGGCCTGTCAACAGTGACATACGTTCTTGGGAGAGTGTGTGATTGAATATGCTGCATTTTTTGCTCATGCTCAGCACAGGTAGATGTGAAAAAGGAGATCATACACATTTTATGTAATCTTTAAAGAAGAAGCAGGATATCTCTCCCCCTCCCCCCCAAAAAAATAAATTTTTAAATTTCCTTAAAAGAGGAAAGGACAAATAATCAAGGTTGATGAGTCTATTAATTTTTCCTCATTTGGTTCTTATGGAGGTGAATTCATTGCCAGCAGAAAGGATGCAGGAGATTCAAAAAGCCATTGAGCTCTTCTCTGTAGGACAAGGGCCTGCCAAGACCATGGAAGAAGCCACCAAACGCAGCTATCAGTTCTGGGATACACAGCCAGTGCCCAAGTTAGGTATGTATGAAAAGAGAGTCTTTTTCTTTTTCTCTTTTTTCTGTTTTAAAAATGAAGCACATGTAAACTGTACAGGTAGTCCTCAACTTATGACTGGTTGCTTAATGACTGTTCAAAATTACAAAATTACAGTGGGCCTGAAACGGCCCATAAAGCACTTCTGGCCATCGTAAAATGTGCCACGCACATACTCTTCCCCGGTCACATGACTGCATTTCAGGTGCTTGGCAACTGGCTTGCCTTTACAATCAGTTGCAGCGTCCTGCAGTCACGTGACCACAATTTGCAACATTTTTTGCCAGTTTCCTGCATTTTTTGTTGGTTTTTGTCAAAAAATGTCCATTCAGAAGAATGGGTTTGCACTAACGACCATGGTGTTCGCTTAAAAACTGCAGCATTTCATTTAATGACCACCACAAAAATGTTGTAAAACACGGGTGCCTTGACTTACATCTGTTAACAACTTGCAGTCATAAGTCAAGGACTTCTGTACATCTCATGCCTTTCATTGCTACCAGGGCACTGTCTACATTGAGAGACAGGAGAGGAATCAAATTAGATGACAATATGCAGAACTGTCTGGTATTTTTATAGTTAAATCAGGCAACAGTGAAAGGGGAGGAGAATAAGGAAAGCCCGGGAAAAAGAAACCGGAAGTGAATCACATCTTCCAAGTTAATTGGAAGATGTGAACCATGACCCCAAAATAGGGGACGGAAAAATGCCTGGAATGTATGTACAACAGAAAAGAATCTCAGATCTAAGCATTCCACCATGCCGTACTGATATCTCTGTAACCTTAATAAATGCTTTTAGGATAAAAAAATGCCTGAAAGTCCTTTTAAGTGTTTCGTTAATCAGACACATGACAGGATACTGATCCAAGACCAGAAACTGATTAGAAGTAGTGGGGACAAGGCTGTCTGTTTTAGCAATTTTTAGATCGGAGTTGCTAGGAATGTTTCTGGGCAGTGAATTATGGAGGCAGCTTGCTCTCATGTTGCTTTCCCTTCTCTCAGGTGAGGTAGTAAACATTCATGGACCTGTTGAACCAGACAAGGACAACATCCGTCAGGAGCCCTATACCTTGCCTCAGGGCTTTATGTGGGATGCCCTGGACTTGGGGGATCGAGGTGTGGTGAGTATGGATGAGTCAGAACTAACCATCCTGAAAGTTGAACTTTCAAGCACTTTATTAATGATCCTATACAGGTAATCCTCAATTTATGACCACAATTGAGCCCAAAATTTCTGTTGCTAAGCGAGACAGTTAAGTGAATTCTGCCTCATTTTACAATCTTTCTTGCCACAGTTGTTAAGTGATTCACTGCAGTTGTTAAGTTGGTAACATAGTTGTTAAGTGAATCTGGCTTCCCTATTGACTTTGCTTGTCAGAAGGTTGCAAAAGGTGACCACATGACCCCGGGACACTGCAACTGTCATAAATATGAGTCAGTTGCCAAGCATCTGAACTTTGATCATGTGACCGTGGGGATGCAACCATCATAAGTGTGAAAAACGGTCATAAGTCACTTTTTTCTTGACCATCAAACATCCACATCTGCCTATCCCAGGTCCTTGGGAAGGACTGGATAGGTAGACAAAAATGCCAAATCCAGTCTGAACATCTGGCTGACTGTGCGATGATCAATCCCCTTGAGGATTCTCCTCCATGGAATCCTTCCCAAGCTCTCTTTAAGTTTATTGAAATTAGCTTTCTTAAAGTCCAAGACTCTAGTTTGACTGTGTTCTATTGCTTGTGTTTGCATAATGTTGAATTCTAATATTGCATGATCACTCCCCCCCCCCAAGGTTCCTGTGTCTTCAACACCTTCTATCATTTCATTTATGTTAGTGAGAATTAAGTCCAATATGACTGATCCCCTAGTTCCCTTCTCTACTTTTTGGGAGACAAAATTGTCTGCTAGGTTTGTCAGGAATCTGTTTGATCTTCCACTCGGTGCAGAGTTTGTCTCCCAGTTGATGTCAGAGTAATTAAAGTCCCTCATTACCATTGTGATCTGCTTCCTATATACCTTGGTTAATTGACTAGCAAAAAGTTCACCTATTTCCTCTGTTTGGTTGGGTGGCCTATAGTATACACCTAAGGCATTGTCATTTTTTCCCCTTTTATATTGACCCAAATGCATTCAAGTGTTTAGCTTGACTTGCTTGCTTGAATCTGCTGTCTATCTCTGCCCTTCTCTTCATATTGTACTCATTTGGGGCACAGTTTAACTCAGAATCTCATGTGTTGAGAATGTGAAATATCTCCTTACCCTTACAGCCAATATTGATTAATCTCTTTATAGTTTTAAAACAGGTCCTTTTACGGCTGACTTAAAACTTTATTCAAAAACTGTGCTGTAAATCCTTAGGTTTTATTGCTTCACTATTAGGAAACAAAACAGAAAATAATGATTTGCTAAAAACCCATTGACAGAAGCAAAATTGTACTTTCCCATAACCATATTTAACCCCACCTTAGTGTGTGGGCTGTTTTCCCCACAGTGAAGCTCTAATAATCAAGCAGGTGCCCTGTTGGAAGTTGCTATTCTCTTAATAGAGAAAGCTTTGCTTCCTTAAGCAGATCATGCTTCTCCTTTTTGCTTTCTTTAGCTGAAGGAACTGTATACTCTCCTGAATGAAAACTATGTGGAAGACGATGACAACATGTTTAGGTTTGATTATTCCCCTGAATTTCTCCTATGGTGAGTTACAGTTTTTCCTGAATATCTCAAAAGTGTCTGTCCATTTTTCTTTCTTCTTGTCCAGAAGCCCAATAAAGATAATCTACTTCCTTTCAACAAATACAACACATAGGTTTTCTTCAAGTGCTGAGGAGTGGTTTTATTGTGTCCATCTTGGCAAGTTTATATTGCTGCTACCTACTCCTTAACATCCTTTTTGTCAAAAGACTGAATGCCCCTTTTGTAGGAGATAGGATGATCTTTCTTACCTGCATTAGGCAAGCCTCTTTTTACCTTCCTGAATAGGTAGCATATAAGAGAGAATTCTGTACTTAGATTCACAGGCTGCAATGCTACTTCTAGCCAAGTAATTTAGTTCAATGTGCTACACATGCATAATTTGGAAGGAAAACATTGGAAAAATAAGGAACAAACAATTCATAATATTTCAAATAAAGATCTGAAAACCATGATGGGATCCTGCTTTGGGGTTTGTTCTGGATCATAGATCCATTTATCTTGTATAACTCTATGTTTACCATAACTCTATGTATCTTGTATAACTCTATGTATACCTATGTAACAGGGCAAGGGGAGGGAGCAAGGGTCAGGGGGCGGAGCTTCAAAGGCATCCCTGGACGCTAGACTGAGGGCAGTCCTTTTTGTTCTCTGACCACCACATGCAGCCTCGGCTGCAGACTTCATGATCACCCCACCATGTGACGCTTGGGAGAAGAGGGGAAAATCTAATATCAATTTACCTGTGGAACAACCAGATTGCCACCACCTATTCCTGGAAGTACCTTCTCAAACTGTAAGTTTGCCTAGGATCCCCAGAATAAAGCAATTATCTCGTGTTTGTTCTTCTGAGTTATCTATCTGTTAAAGACTGGATAAAGGCATGTATCCTATCTAAAAACAGAATAGTAAATTGATATTTTTTAATTTTCCTCTGATCTCCAAACTGCAAACTAAGTAAAGAAAAGTCTCCCTTGCATGTGAAAGTAACTCTATGTTTCAAACTGACTGACTGCAAAAGAAATGTCTGCAAAGTAAATTGTTAGATTAATTCTCCTCTGAGCTCCTGCAATAGTGAATTGATGAGATTAAGTTTCCTCTGCAAACTACTTTAAAGAAGCAAGCAAACTTCTCTTGCATGTGAAAGTAACTAGAAGTGACTGAAGGTGTGTTCTAAATGCATTGTATTGCTGATTTGCTGTCATCTCTGCAAGCCAAGTTTTAAAACAACAAAACTCTTGCCTGCGAAGGCCGCATTCCTAAAATCAAAAGAGTGTGGGCAGATTCCCCTCCCCTTGCCACTTCAAAGCTTGGGACGTGAGAGGAGTGTTTCTTAAGACTGCCTGCAGAGCTGTTTATGTTTACAATAGAACTGTTTGGGACTGCCAAGCGACTTTAAAACTAAAGGTTTAAATCAACAAGCAAGCACCGATCGCTTCTTCTTCAAAAAGGGGCCCCTTCCCGTCCCTTTGTTCACTGACCTTAGCAACCATCGTCAAGGAAGAGGGCAATTAAACCATTAAGCTGCTCTCTCTCACTCCCCCCCCCAAGGAATGCCTGGAATTTCAACCGGTGTTAAGGGAATCTTGGAGGCAAGAGCAGAACCAGCCCCAATAGCAGGACAGAAGCACCCCCTAGTGGCCTATCTGCACATGACACCTTGAAAAAAATTTTTTTTGTCTCCTATTTTCACATCACAACAATTTGATAATTTAATTCAAATCAACCCCCACTAGAGTTTTCACCCAATCAGGCTGGAGACCCAAGTTTCTTCCAGTTTTGAGTGTCACAGAAGAAGGCCACATAGCCATCAATCCTTGCCTATTCTCACAAGCTGAATACCCCAGTGTGTTCCAGCCTGCAACTTAACGACCAGGTGAGAGTTCATGCCTCTCAGTGGCCTTTGTAGGTACGTGGTAATAGGAAGAATTTGGCGGACCTCTCTTCAGACGCCCCCTAGTGGTTAAAGGAGGAGCTGCACGCGAGCCTTTAATCACGCCCAGAGAAAGCCCTCTAGTGGACAAAGGGTGTACCTCGAAAGAAGAGCACCCCTGAAGCTGATACGCAGATAGTGACCCCTAGTGGTCAAAAGTGAAGTTCATCCAATTTCCTTCAAATTAGCTAGGAACCACAGGACAACGCTCCCAGTGGCTCCTCCACACGCAGATAGCGACCCCTAGTGGTCAAAAAGTGAAGTTCATCCAATTTCCTTCAAATTAGCTAGGAACCACAGGACAACGCTCCCAGTGGCTCCTCCAGCTGCAGATAGTGACCCCTAGTGGTCAAAAAGTGAAGTTCATCCAATTTCCTTCAAATTAGCTAGGAACCACAGGACAACGCTCCCAGTGGCTCCTCCACACGCAGATAGCGACCCCTAGTGGTCAAAAAGTGAAGTTCATCCAATTTCCTTCAAATTAGCTAGGAACCACAGGACAACGCTTCCAGTGGCTCCTCCACCTGCAGATAGCGACCCCTAGTGGTCGAAAAGTGAAGTTCATCCAATTTGCTTCTAAATAGCTAGGAACCACAGGAGAACGCTCCCAGCCACCTCCACCCACACACAGTAGCGACCCCTAGTGGTCAAAGACAGAAGTTCTTCAAATTTGCTTCAAAACAGCTGAGAACAACACTGAACCTATCCTAACCATGGCGGAGCGTCCTGCTGATTCAGATGAAGTGGTTCAACCAACCAGCCTAGTTGAGACACCCCAACCAGACGGCCAAGGGGAAGCGCCGCAATCAGCCTCCCTTGACCTGTACACAGAAGCCGAAGCTCATGCCTCAGTAAGACCAAAGACGTCCCAGAGTCACTATGATCTGAGACAACAAAGAAAGCCAACTGAAGCCATGCATGCAAACCTGTTGGAGAAATGGCACACCGTGCACAAGCGCCATGAAAGAGGCTGGGAGAAATGGCACAAACTCTACCTAGAGCAAAAGGAGGATCTCTCCCCCGAATGTGCTCACGCACTGGAAGAAGATAAGGAGGACGCCTTCACACAATGGATGGACTCCGAACGGCAACTCAAGGACATTCAGCAGCAATTAAAAGACTCAGACGTCGACCGCGACATGCAAAGTCTTCGGTTACGGAACAAGGAACGCAAGAAGCTTCTAGAGAGCCCACAACGCCCTCCAGAATGCGAGCCTCGCCCGAGAGACAGACCGGTTGACAGGGCAGAGTCTGAAGTTGCCCGCCATTCACACGCACCGTCCCACCGGTCGCACGTGGCTCCATCCCACGCGTCTGGAAGGGCATCATCCTTTCGCCACATATCCAAGGCATACTCCAGCGTGTCTCAACAATCTCATGTCACAGGCGCCTCCCGCAATTCGAAAGCTTCTTCTCGTCACAGCCGAGCATCTCGAATTTCACAAACAGAGCAAGCAATCATTGATGCCAAAGCTGCCAAAGCACTCTTTCGTGTGACACAGGAGGAGCGGCAGAGAAAGAAGGAACTCATAGCTATAGCTCTCGAAGAGGCTGAAATAGAAGCCAAACTAGAAGCTGAGGCACTCAAAATGAAGAATGAGAAAGCTCAATTGGAAGCAAAATGAAAAGCTATAGCAGCTAAAATGAGGGCCAAAAGGAAAGACGCTCAAGATGAGCTTGAATTTGTTCAGAGCCAACGAGATATGGCAGACAAAATAGCTAGAGCGGAAGGCTTTCAGGAAATACTTCAGAACACCATCTTCCGGCCCAATAGGGAACACCTGGAAAATGAAGAATGACGTAGCCGAGTACAGGCCTACGTGGACAACCGACGTGCGTTTCAACGTGAACAGGTGAGACCACAGCCAGCCACAAGCCCCCCAAGACCAAGTAGACGAACAGAAGAATCTCAGCCGCCAGATGTGCCAGTCACCCATGGGGTTGATGTCACCACAACTAGGCCACGGGATCTTCCCACTGTTGCTGCCCCATCGAACCACACCCTTGATGGCAATCGGATGGGTCCACCAGCAACGGCTACGAATGCACAGCGGGGAGCGCAAGATGGCAACCGGATGGGTCCACCAACAGCGGCAACGGCTCCACAGCGGGCAGCGCAACGAGACATTCCTATCGTTGCTGCCCCATTGAACCCACCAAACCATACCTTTGATGGCAACCGGATGGGTCCACCAGCAACGGCAACGGCTATACAGCAGGGAGAGGAACATGATCTTTCCACCGTTGTTGCCCCACGGAACCCGCTGGAACTCGGATGGGCCATAGGAGGGACAGTTTGTGTTGACCAAATGCAAACCCCTACCCAGATGAGCATATCAAACACCTCCATTCTCTGTAATGGAATTGCACCTCACCAAAAACCACACCTAGAACACTGCGCGCTTGTGACAACCAAACCTGCTTTGGAAGCAACAGTGTTCCAGACCAGGCAGACTCACAACAACTTAGCCTTGTCCATAGAGGACAAACAAGACAAACAACGTCTGCAAGACCAGAAGTCATGGAGTTTACTTCCAAGATGTCCCAAGAGTATGCAAGTGCAGTGCACGTATGTTTCCAGCTCACCTGCCACAGTGCAGAAGAAAGAATTGTACGTTTCCTTAGATGTGTCAACAAAGGCAAATGCAGCCTTAAGATGCGTCACAGTCTACAGCGGGGAGAGCCACACTTACGTAATATTGTTTGCTACCATAAGATACATCAGAGTCTACAGCGGGGAGAGCTGCAGTTTCGGTGTCTTCTTTGGAAAAGCGAGACTAACTCTACACGAAGGCCACACCGTACCAAGGTTAGTACTTTGTGGTACCACGTTGGCTGTAAAGCTCACCAACTTGACAGCGAAGACATTGCGCCTTGAACTACAGTCTACCACCTTCTACGCAGACAGCAAGGAGATGTCAAGCTACATCTACAAACAAAGCAGACATTTCTACGTTTATGTAGGCAATAGAATGAAGAGTGTTGAAACATCCTTTCATGTGCCAACAGGCAACAACCAAGTGAAGTGGC
>NW_015389430.1:20318-30314 GCF_001527695.2 Protobothrops mucrosquamatus | reverse complement strand
CCCTCTGGAACGAACTACCCCCCGAGATCCGGATGATTCCGGATCTCCTTACTTTCCGCCGCGCCCTCAAGACATGGCTTTTCCAGCAAGCGGGCCTGACCTAGGGAGGATTTTACTTAGGGATGATTTTAAGTATAATTTTAATTGGAATACAGCTTCTAATATTTGGTTTTTAATTTGGTTTTATAGGGGTTTTTATTTTTGTATTTTACATTTGTATCTGTTTTAATATGCTGTGCACCGCCCTGAGTCCTGCGGGAGAAGGGCGGTATATAAATTAAATTATTATTATTATTATTATTATTATTATCGGTGGTTCCAGACACCTCGGTTGCTGAGTATCCTGATCCTTCAGTTCCAGCTGTTGTTCCTGATCCTTCAGTTCCAGCTGTTGTTCCTGATCCTTCAGTTCCAGCTGTTGTTCCTGATCCTGCAATTCCAGCCGTTCCTGAGTATCCAGCTGTTCCTGAGTATCCAGCTGTTCCTGTGTTTCCAGACCCAGCTGTTCCTGAGTTTCCAGATGTTCCTGTGTTTCCGGACCCAGCTGTTCTTGTTTTTCCAGGTTCTTCAGTTCCTGAGTATCCTGTGAATCCAGTTCCCTTTGTTCCTGAGAAGCTTTGGTTTCCACCTTTTCTGTTCCAGATTTGGTTCCAGTTTCCTTTACAGGAAGACAACCTTGTCTCCCTTAGAGACAAGAACGCATACCAGAACTATTGGCCCATGGGACTTGCACACCGGGCCCACCCAGCTGATGAACTACTTTGCCAAGCTCGTGCTTGTTCTTCTGAGTTATCTATCTGTTAAAGACTGGATAAAGGCATGTATCCTATCTAAAAACAGAATAGGGTTCATTGCATACAGTGAATGGGTGGGGGCTAAATTTCTTCCAGGTAAACATTTGACATCTCAGTCATTTCCTTCTTTGGCATGAAAATACATTTCAAGGTTTAAGTGATAGCATCAGATCCTGCCAATAAGGTGGGCCTTCTTTAGACAGGAACATCCTAAGCTTGTTAGTATATGTAAATTGGAGCTGGTCAGAAGTAAAACAAAGTAAATGTAAGCTTTCTTTATTGTTCAAAGAGAGACTTCTTTCAGACAAGGTAATCCATATTGGCAGCTGTCTTAGGGACAAGTGGCTTGTTTGTTAACATACCTGTATGGATGTATGAGCTAGGGTGGGTCTCATTGAACTGGAAAGACATTGAATCAAAATAGCTATTGGAATAAGACCTTGTGTTAGTAGTGCATTTGATCTCTCATCTGGGTACCCTTGGCGTTCAATAGTTTGGAATTTTCTCCAGCCAACCAAATGGATTGGTGAAGGAGGAGTAAAACAGCTTGTCCTTCTTACTCCAGTTCACTCAACTTTATTTTTGGCTGTGGAGGAAGAAAAGTCCTTTTCTCTGCTGTAGAAAGGCATCTTTCTTTCACCAGCCTCTTTGGCTTTCATGTTGGGCCCTTGAGCAAGAGGCTGCCCCGTCCTTTGTTACTGTGGAAACTGAATTGATTTATCCTGAAGAAAAAGCAGTTTTCTGTTTGTCTCTTGCAAGTTCCATGCAATTTTAGCCTACAGTTCATTTTATACACTTGCTTTTAATTCATTTAAGGAATCCTTATGAATGAAAAGCAGGCAAGTGAAACACTTTATTGACAGGGAAGTTTGTAATGTCATTTTTAAATACCTAAAGTTTCTCTTTCCTATGAGATTCACACTCATTAAATTTCCTTTGTCTCACTTATGCTGGCATACATAGCTCCATCCTCTGGCCACTGCATATGCCTTGTATTAAATGGTGACATGCTGTAGGTCCTTGAATCAAAAACATTTTATTTTACAACATTGTGGATTTTCTCCAGGGCTTTGCATCCTCCGGGCTGGCTTCCCCAATGGCACTGTGGTGTCAGGGTCATCTCAAGCAAGAGGTTGGTTGGCTTCATTAGTGCTATTCCAGCTGCTATGCACATATATGAAACGTAAGTTGAGTCACACTTTTCTGTTTATGCCCCGAAGAGCTAGCTGCCATTCCTCAATTCTTTCTTTCTCTCTTTCTTTCTCTCTTTCTTTCTTTCTTTCTTTCGAACTAAACAAAAAAGCAGACTCACATTGTATTCTTTCAAATCAGGAGCTCTGCGCTTTTGTGCGGTGCCTTTTAATTCCTTCTTGCATATAGCTGTGTGGAATAAATAAGACTTTGTGGAACATTTGAATCCTAAGTCCTCTCATTTTAAAAGTCATGTAAACGTTTGGTGACATAAACATCCTGATAGACAGCATCACCAACAGATGAATTCTTACCTGACTGACCAACAGCACTCAACATGTAGTCCTCAATGGAACTACATCTACATGGAGGGAAGTAAGCAGTGGGGTACCCCAAGGCTCTGTCTTAGCCCCAGTACTCTTCAATATCTTCATAAACAATTTACATGAGGGAATAGAAGGGGAACTCATCAAATTTGCAGATGACACCAACCTGGCTGGAATAGCCAACACCCCAGAAGATAAGCTTTAGAAGATAGGCTCAAGATCCAGAAGGATCTTAACAGACTCAAACACCGGGCCCTATCCAACCAAATGAAATTCAGTGATGAGAAAAGTAAGGTTTTACACTTAGGCAACAAAAACAAAATGCACAGGTGTAGAATAGGTAGTACTTGGCTCAATAGCAGTAACTGTGAGAGAGATCTAGGAGTCCTAGTGGACAATCACTTAAGTATGAGCCAGCAGTTTGCTGCAGCTGCAAAAAAGCCAATGCAGACCTAGGCTGCATTAACAGAGGGATTGAATCAAGATCATGTGTAGTGTTAGTACCACTTTATAATGCCTTGATAAGACCACACTTGGAATATTGCATCCAGTTTTGGTTGCCACGACACAAAAAAGATGTTGAAACTCTGAGAAAGAGTGCAGAGAAGAGCAATGAAGATGATTAGGCGACTGGAGGCTAAAACATACGAAGAACAGTTGCAGGAATTGGGTACGTCTTGTTTAATGAAAAGAAGGACTAGGGGTGACATGATAGCAGTGTTCCAATATCTAAGGGGTTGCCACAAAGAAGATGGAGTCAAGCCATTCTCCAAAGCACCTGAAGGCAGGACAAGAAGCAACGGATGGAAACTAATCAAGAAGAGAAGCAACCTAGAACTAAGAAGAAATTTCCTGACAGTGTCATGGTTCCGACAGACAGAGACAAATAAAGCAGAACTCGGAGGCTTGCAAATTCCTCAAAGAACATGTTTATTGATACAAAGTATCGGCACGTCAAAAGTGAAACCAAGTCTGAATAGACATGTAAAAATCCCCAATACAAAGTTAAGAAATCCCACCCCTAAAGCTACGCAAGCTACTACGTTCCCCAATACATCTTCTTGGCGGGCTTTTCACGAAACGCCCAGCCTGCAGTCCCGGGAGCAGCTGATGACCTTGGTTCCCACAGGAGAAAATCTGTTTAGTCTAGCGAAGCACCTGGTAAAACCCCCCCCCCCATTCCATGCTATGTGTCAACCAAAAATGAGTAGGGAAATTGGCTGCACCCACGCTCATTTTCAAAGTTGACAGACAGTTAGAACAATTAATCATTGGAACGGCTTGCCTCCAGAAGTTGTGGTACTCCATCACTAGAGGTTTTGAAGAAGAGATTGGACAGCTATTTGTCTGAAATGGTATAGGGTCTCCTGCTTGGGCAGGGGTTTGCACTAGAAGACCTCTAAGGTCCCTTCCAACTCTGTTATTGTAGAGAGAGAAAGCATGTTTTAGGTTCTTAGGTAGAGAGAAGAAAAAGAAGTAGCTTGGCAAATACAGAAATTAAGACTTAAAGCCTGGGCAGGCAAGCATCTTTTTTGCAGTTCTCCAGTTTTCTTTACAAATTGAGACAGACAGCAGTGAGCAATGGGTAATGATTTCTCCTCTTCCTTTAAAGGAAAAAGAAGATAGTAGAAATAAACTTCCTTTGTGTGCACAAGAAACTGCGTTCCAAGAGGGTGACACCTGTTCTGATATGGGAGATCACCCGACGGGTCCACTTGGAAGGGATTTTCCAGGCAGTATACACAGCTGGTGTAGTTTTACCAAAGCCTGTTGGGACATGCAGGTAGGTATCAATTACTAGGGTTTCTTTCCTTTTCTACTTTACTTCCCTGTGTGTTTTACTTTTGTTTACCTTCTGTTGCTTAAAAAACCCATCTGTTAGATGCACCCTTTACTTTAAAAATGAATGGAAAACTAGCCCTCAGGCCTGAAAGGGAATTATTGAGCAAGAGAGAACACTATTGAGTTGATGAATCCTTAAATATTGCAAGCAAACTGGAGTCACACTACATTTTTAGGCATAGGTTTTCAGAACTGAAGTAGAAAGTGGAGGGTTTTGGCCTGGCTGGTTAACTAATTATTTTAGCTGTGAGAACCAACCAGAGTGTATTTGGAAGCTATACAGAACAAATAAAACTGCACTTGTTTAAGCCAGTGATTCTCAGTGGTACACCAGTTAATATGGGTGAGGGTTAAAGTTCGCTTTGAAAGCTTAAAACTCCAATTTTGTTTCTGCCTCAGTGAGTGAGGCATAGAGGTTCAGTCTTAATTCTCTCATCTCTCTGCCAGTATGGATAGACAGATTCATTGTGAGGAAGAGAAGGAAGGGGGTACCAGGTTTTCTGATGCTGTATGTTTTGCAGTGGATGGATAAATGCTAGATATATCACTATTGCTAAGAAAGTAAGGGGACTTCCAGGTTAGATGTCGTGGTGTAACGGGCGCAGGAAAATGGGGCTCTGTTTTCCACGTCTGATTTCGCTCTGCTGGGGACCCTAAAAAGGGTCTAAAGTCTCCCCGGAGAGGCAACAAAGAAAAAGGGGACCCTTGTCGATCGCGGAGGGGCAGCGGCCCTTCCGTTTGATCCGAGGATGCCCTTCAAACCAGCAGAAGAAAGACTGGCCGCATTTATGTGGCCAGCCAGAAGCCACCGACAACCCAAAGTAAGCACTAACTAGCAACCTCTGAATAACACGGATGGAACTGGGTGAGAACAATCCTCTCTTTATAATTTTAAAACCTATTCCTGGAAAAAAGAATTCCCAAAGCAAAGAATCCCCCAGATGATAGAGAGAAGGGGAATTTCCACCCCATTCTCTCAGGAAAAGGGAAGCGGCGAACCACTTTCTTTGGGGGGAAATTAGAGAAAACTACAAGATTAATTTGGATTTAATATAGAGACATAGCTTTGACAAATTTGGGGACTAAAAGTATTTTTAAAAAGATATTTGGAAAGTTGGTGAAATAGGTTTGGACTTAAAAGCTGGAAGCTGGATGTTAACGACATCTAGTGGTCAACCTTGGCATTACAATTTATTATGCTTAAAGAAAAGTTGGCACGAAGCCCGGACATAGATAAGGCTCTTTGTTGTTCCTGGAAACTTTCACTTTTGCAGACTGCAGCTGGGAAAAGGGAAAAAAAATCCTTGGGCTGTTTTATCTCTATGAAGGAGACAATAAACCATTCTAAATTGGCTGGCCTGGATTACAAATATTGACTGACTTTTAGTTTCAAGAATTATCAAGAAATATTAAGAAACAGTGGGAAAGTTCCTTCCGGACTATTTCTCTTTGGAAGAAACATGGATAATCAACAAGAAAATATAAATGGACTTCAGAAAGAAATTCTTTCCATGTTGAAATCAATTCAAGAGACAATTGTTTTAAATTATGAGGAGACTAAAAATAATTTAAATAACATAAATGAGCAACTCTCCAACTTAAACTTACAAGCAAAAAACGTTCAAAAAATGACCATAAAGAATGAACTAGCAACTCAGAAACCGGAAGAAAAAATAGAGGAAACTGACATAAAGATAGAGGATTCGAAAGAAGAAACCAATAGAGAGGTACAGATAAATAAAAATTTGGAAGACCCAGATATAACACCGGATATAACATATTTGAGGACAAGGAAGAAGAATTGATAGAATGGATGACAGAGCTGTTAGGAGAAATGCTGAAAACTGGGGAACAAGAAACTAAAAGAGAAACTGAAGGAGAAAGAAAATGGAGGCTGTTTAACAAATATAAATGGATTAAGCGTTTTTACAAAAACACTTTAATTAAATTGTCTTTTTTATTCCAAATAATATATACAGAAACAGAGGAAGAAATACTTGGTGACCTAAATGCACTGATTTGCAAAGTTATTTAGCAAAGGAAGAAAGCTAGAGTAAGACTGAAGAAAATAGAGGTCCTGACTAATTAGATGAGGTATTATACCATCTAGTTAGAAATAAAAGGACCATTATAAATTAGAAGGATGTGATTTGTAACTAGGATAACATAATTTTCTATAAGATGGGAAATATGAAAATACTAAGAGGGTCGGTATAAGGGAAGCTTTTAGTTACCCAAATGTAACTAATTATGAGAAAAATGATAATTGATAAAGTTATTTTGAATATTGATGGGAAATTAAAATTGAAAAAAGAGAAAAAAACAGGATACGGATTGAATAAGGGAACTCTGATTGCAAATACATTTGAAATATGTTTTGGCTAGAGAAGATATTATAAACTGATATTGACACTATGTATAACATTAGAAACATGTGATGAAGATGTTTATATTTAATTGTATAGGTATTAATAGCAGTAAGAATTATACTTGCATAGTGTGGAAAAATGATTATTATTGGAAGAAGAGAGGACCAGGGAAATACTTGATGGTGTAGTATTGGATATTTTGAGTGAAAGTTAATATATACCACTGAAAGATAAAGGAACCCAGACACCGAGTTGTTTATTAAGTACTTATGATTGTAAAACTTGAAATTAATAAAATATTTACAAAAAAAAGAAAGTAGGTTTTACGTGTAAAGTCCTAAGTGATTGGACAAAGAGGAATTTAGACTGACAGTTGCTCATTGTTCTTGGAGATTCTTGAGAAAATATATACTTTCCCTTCTGAATATAAGAGGTAAAATATAGTTTGGATAATGAGTTAAACCTTGTTGATAGGTTTCAAATTATCCCCCTTGAGGAAGTATAGCATATGAATGGGATGAGTAACCTAGGATGTTGGTTTTTTTTAAACAGGTATTGGCATCGGTCACTGAATCCACGCAAGCTGATTGAAGTCAAATTTTCCCACCTCAGTAGGAACATGACTATGCAACGCACCATGAAGCTTTATCGGCTTCCTGAGGTGTGTGATTATGGCATTGTTTTGACTTTCCCATTCTATTCATCCTGTTCTATAAGGAGGGAGTTTTCCATATATCCATCAGATGTGACTAGATAAATTTAGTTATTCCCAGTGTAGAATCTTCTCAGATATTACTGTTTAGGTCATGTCTGGATAAAATATTCTGTGCTTGAGAGTCTGATTTTCACAGAAACATAGGCATTGCACTTCCTGGAACACAGGGAGCTCTCTTCCATTCTAGAAAATTTGCTTCTCCTTCTGATTCATGAAGAAAATGGCTGTCAGATATTTTGGGAATGCAGCTCAAGAAATAATATAGCGAACAATGTGGAAATTATTCCCCCTCATACTAAGACTGGTGGTTATTTTTAGAATTTTTTTCCCCATGTTACATTGGCCAATACTAGATGGAAGGGAAAATGTTTTTGTCTTCTTTTGCACTATCTGGAAGACAACATTCTCTTTGCTAATCTTTGCAATATGGTATGAATTGTGCAACTTGTTAGTTCCCACCTTAGACAGGTATTTAGATTTAAATGTTCTTTGACCTCCTTCTTTGCTTCTAAAGTCAAGGCATTGTAGGGGGAGACCCATGTTAACCTATTGTAGCCAAAAATCAGGAGGAGCTTGGTATCACCTTTTCTGACTAACATTTTTTATTAAAAGGCATAAGTTTTCATGAGCTGCAGCTCACATCATCAGATGCAAAGTGTGGCTTAGCTGTAGCTCACTTTTGAAAGAAGATGTTAAGCAGAACAGCAAAGAGTTTTAGAATAGCTTACCTGTGTACTATTGCAGGGCTTTTCAACCTTTTTACCGATTGTACCACTTTTAGGATATGGCAATATTCGAGTACCACCTAGCAAGGTGTCAAAAACTTGACCAAAAAAAACACAACCTGTTCAAAGTTGCAATTGCACTGAAATGACTTATGACCATTTTTCACACTTATGACCATTGCAGCATGCCAAGGGTCATGTGATTTATATTTGGATGCTTGGCAACTGATTCATATTTATAATGGTCACAGTGTTCCAGGGTCATGTGATCCCCTTCTGCAACCTTTTGACAAGCAAAGTCAATGGCAGAGCTGCTGCTGGCCAAGTGCTAAGGCGGGACTTCCTTTCCTCCCTCCCTTCCCTGCCTCCCTTTTTCTCATTCCCATCTCCTTCTGAAGGAAGAATTTGACCCCCCCCCCCATATTTTCCCTCTTCCATATATTGATCGAACAAGGAAAGGCCTCCAGAGACAGAAAAGACAAGCTGCTGAGTGAACTAGCTTAAAAAGGCACATTCCCCTTTAAGAATTAGCTACTGGCTAGAAAGGAAAGTAAGGAGCGCAGCCTGCACTTAAGGAAGAAAAAAAATGTAAAAAAAATGTAAATACTGGCTGCCGGCTAAGGCAACCTCCCCAAATGGCTCCATTCATAAGTAAAGGAATGCTACAAGCAAAATCCATTCAGGAGAAAAATACTTCAAAATCCCTTGCAGCAAAACTTACAGCTAACAACAACAGAGCAATAGAAGCTAACACCAGACATCAGCCATCAGCCAAATAGAAATTGCCAAACACTCCTTAAGAACACAAAGCCCTCATTGCACAAATCCCAGAACTTCAAAGTCACAAAAGCACATTAGAATCCTTCCACTCTCCATCTCCTTCCCTCCTCTGTGCCTCACCTCCAGCCATTGCTGCCTTTTTTCATTCCTCTTGGAGGGCGACCCCCCCCCCTGAATTTGTTGCCTGTTTGCTGCTGCCAGCACAGGTGGCTGCCACAGCAGTTGTAGATCTGCTCATGGCCAGCCAGCCTGCTTGATTCCCCCTCCCCCTCCCCCTCTTCTTCCCCTTCGGTGCAGCTGGCTCCACCTCCCAAGGCTGCTGCTTTTTTTCTCTCTCCCTCTCCTGCCCAAACTGCCTCCTTTTATAGGCTCTCCTGTCTCCGCCCCCCTCCTCCTTTCTCATGGGGGAGGGTGAGCCAAAAGTGAGCCTGGGGCCTTTGTAGCTCCAGAGGACTCTCTCACTGCAAGTCCTTGCCTGTGCTGGCTCTTTCCCTCCCCCACTACACTTGGCTATGCAGGGCTGCGTACCACCTGCCACTCATTAATGTACCACAAGTGGTACACGTACCACCGGTTGAAAAGCCCTGTACTATTGAAGTTCAATGGCATCTGTGAATTCAGTTCTGCTAATTCAGTGTCGTTGCCTTGACAAGTAGCATACTTTAACAGTTTTTGTAGAGTTGTCAGGGACTCACCAAATATAGGATTGCTTGCATGCAAAGCTGATGTAACATTAAGGAATAGTTTTTATTGAGGGTCTTCCGAATATAGTTTGAAAACTGGCTGGAACATGTCATCCTTAACCAAGTTAATTAATACATAGAGCATTTCTAAATGAATGAATTATCTCTCTTTCTAGACTACTAAGACACCAGGGCTACGGCAAATGGAGCACAAAGATATCCCTGCTGTGCACAAACGTCTGGCAGAATATTTGAAACAATTCCATTTGTCCCCTATCATGAATCAGGAAGAAGTGGAGCATTGGTTTTTGCCCCAGCTAAACATCATTGACACATTTGTTGTTGAGGTGAGGGCCCTTTTTTTCACTCCAATTGTTGCGTTGGCTGATGGATCAGGGTTCAGGCTTCAACTCTTAGAGCCCCGTAACAGGGGTGAGAATTTTAGAGGGACCCTCGCAAGGGTGATCACCTTGAATAGGGAAAGATTTTTCCCCTTGCCACCGACCCAGTGTGCCGGACGTTCCAACGGTCACAGTAGGGAAATGCGATGGCGTATGAACAGAGTCCTAGG